>NC_077232.1:253485181-253650181 GCF_027887165.1 Monodelphis domestica
CCTTCCTTAAATAGAGGAAACAGAGGCACACAAGATATAGATAGAAGATCCTCTGACTCTGAGTTGGACTAGAAGACAGACACTTGGACTTGGCTGTGGAACTTAACCCTAGAGAAGCTCTTGCATGAGACATCAGACTCCTTTCCTTTTAGACAGTCACCTTGGTAAGGGAAAGGCTGACTTAGTTTGCCTGCCTTTCTGGAGGTATAAACCTCCCAGAAAGGCCCATCGTTTTGAGACTCTTTTCCCTGATTAGGTACTTAAAATTTCTACCTGGCTCTGAGGAAGCAGAGCTCTCTCTCTCTCTCCCTTTATCTCATTCCTTAATATCTTCCCCTTATTGTAAACAAGCTACCTAAATTCCATTTACTTCAGTAATTCATTTTGGGATTTAGAAATTAGATTCCTGGCAATCACCAAATTAATATATTCAAGTCCAACCACAAATATATTTAACAAGTTCAATTATAATAATATATCATAATCAACACATATCTATCTCCCCCTCTCTGCCATCTCTATTTTCTCTCTCCCCATTTATTTCATAGAAATTAACTTGTTTAAGGTAAAAAAAGTCACACAGGAGTTAAATTTGTTAAATGTTTCCTATGTTCATTCTCTCCCTCTCTCTCCCTCCTTCTCTCTCCTTCCCCTATTTACTTTTATCATTTATTCTCTGTCTTCCCTACCTACCTTTAGCCCACAGAGCTCAAGTAACTTGTCTAAAGTTACATAGGGAGATAAATTCATCAAGTGCTAGGGTACAAAGAAAAAGCAAAGAACACTTGAACTTCTTCTTGAGCTTAAATGTCATATCACCAACAACTTATTGGATATTTCCATCTGCATGTTCCATTATCATGTCAACTCAACTTTTTTCCAATTTGAACTTAATTCTTCACTCTTCACTTCCTATCATCCTAAATTTTCTACTTCTGTTGAGGGCATCAGATTCATATCAGTGACTGGGGTTAAAAAAAAATCATAGTTGTCCTTATTTCTTTGGTCTTCCTTACTCTTCATATACAATCAGTTGTCAAGACTTGCTCATTCTGTTATGCCATCTTTTGCATAGTTCTTTTTCACTACTATAATTGAGGTTCTTTTCACCTGGATAATTGAAAAACCTTTCTAATTGGTTCCTCTGCCTCAATTCTCTCCCCTTCCTCAATCTATTTTCCCTATAGCTCCCAGAGCAATATTTTGAAAATGCAGGTCTAACTATGTAACTTCTCTGCTCAAGAAAATTTCCATGGCTTCTTGTCACCTCTAGGATGGGAAGATAAAAAAAAAAAACTTCCTCTGGAATTTTAAATTAAATTTTATTTTGTTAATTAATTGAAATGTTTTTCCTTCCATCCACTCCATATCTTATTAGAGAAAAAAGAAAAATAAACAAAACAAAAAGGAAAAAGAAATTTATTCCTTGTAAAAAATACATGTATTCAAGGAAAACAAATTCCCTCATTGACCATGTTTGGAAAAAGTTATGCTTTAGTGTCTTTTCCTCAACACAATCCTGCCAGATAGATAGCACAAATGATATTTTTCTATTAGCAGCAGCAGTGAGACTAGAAGCCATAGGCCCTGGAATTTTCACCAATAAATAAATAAAAGGAGGCCATTTATCCAAATATAATTCCATGTATTAAGAGGACTCTTTGTGCCAAAGATCTTGAGCATTGGTTGACAGTCTTCCTTCTGGTTGACCTGACAATTTATCCTTTGGATAAACTGAAGGTCCTGATTGGTGAATGTCTTAATGGGGAGATGGGCTTAGAGGCTCTTCCCTTATTACTTCATCATTGAGAGAGGAAGAACTACTCAGGTGAGCAGTTCCTTACTACTATACTAAGCTAGAGAAAGGTGGCCAACACTCCCCTCTCTGGTATTTAAGGAAAAAGAATGTTAGCTGGTTTATGAAACTCAATTTCCTCTAGAAATCTTTGACTAGAAAAATGTAAGCCATATCTATCAGGTTTTCACTGGCTGTTTCCCCTATTTTAGACCTGGTCATTCCAAATTTTGATGAAGGGATTACCAAGCACAAAAAGTACTAGTGCTAGGAAGACCTTGTTAGCATTGGTTTTTGTCTATAAAATAAACATAACAAAGGTCCCTGCCTGCTTAGATGGGGGCTCAGACCTGGGAGTAATAAACTTAATCAGTTATGCCCTCAAGGAACTACTTATCTTTAGAGGCTAGAGTCAGAAGAAATTAATAGATTCACATAGAAATATTGGTAATAAATAATATGATCCAACATTAATTTTCCTCAAAACCATGTCCTTGGCTTCCAATCTAGGGTCCCACATTCCCCCTTCCAGTTCATTTTTCACTGTCACCCAACATGGCCTCTCCATTGCAATGAGAACAATACCCTTTCTTGGAAATACTCTGCCCATTTCTGTATTAATTGTTCTTCTCTTTGTACTTTCCCATTTTACCTCTCATACCATACCTGTTGGTCTGTGATGCAAGGGGAAGATCTCATAACTAATTTTTCCTCATTCCATATTTTGATTCAAACTTCTGGGGTTTGAATTAACCATCAGGGCAGGGAATATTTAGGTTTGAATTGGTTTCAGTAGAAATAGATTGACCAGCACCAAATACTGACATTTGGTCTACACTGACATGGATGATAAATGGACATTTTAACTACACATTCATGAGAATGAAGGGCATTCTACCTGTCAGCCTGGGCTAGTTTCAGGGTAGCAGCAGGATCAAGGTCACTAGAATGAGATATTCTCAGATCAAATGTACTCACTGCTATGGAAATCCTTGGCTGGGAATAGCTGTTGGGCATTCCCTTGTCTGTCCAGCCTTTCATTTGAAGAAAGCCCCAGAGTTCATAGTTTGACACATCCTTCCTGGTTGGGGTGCAGCAATAAGTAAGCTTAGCTATTTGTGCAGCTATCTGGAGAGAAATAGTATGTTAAATTGGAAACAGATGGACAGAATGACCCACACAGCCTTGGAATTCACAGTGTAACTCAGAAGAATTAAATCAGGTGCCTGACGCCCTGACAATTTTGTCTCAGTAGGAAAAGAAGAGAAAACACCTGGGAATGCTGTGATTGGTGGTGGTGTGGTCACTGATTTTGTTTTTTAATTGTTTTTCTGATTTGATGTTAGCTTGACTAGAGTTCTTTTTTATTTTCCTTTTAAAAATTACACTTTTACATGTGTAGATTCTCTTCTTTCCCCACTTTTCATCACTCCCCACCCCCAGTCTATTGATTCTGAGGCATCAACTAAAGTATGAACTCTGAATCTGGATGAAAGGTTAGACTGAGAATTAAAACTACCATTTTTCTATTCATCTGGGAAGTGTACTCCCTTTTTTACACCCTTTGCTTGCCAATCATGCTCTCCATAAGTTTCTCCCTATTACCTCAATAAATAATAGTATTTGTAACATTGTTTTTGATGTTTACTTGAATTATTAAATACCAGTATAAAAGCCTGTTAATATTAACTGGACATTTACAGTTTTTATTAGATTATATTGTAAGAATTTTTTATTTGGCAAATAATAACATATTTAGATATCAATATGGGGTCTGCACAATGTTTGCATATGCACAGATTTTCTCATTTGAATTTCATAGATGCATAACAATTACTTGAAGTTGTTGTGAATATTATTGTGAAGTGAATATTATTGACCCATTTCATAAGTGAGGAAACTGAGTCTCAGAGAACTTGTAGTTACACACTGATCACAATTATCAGAGGCAACATTTGAACGAAGAATTTGATCCTGTTGCTGTTTAGAAATGAATTTACTAGGCTACAATGTCTAATTCTTCTAAATCTATGAAATCCTTTATAAAGATTTATGAAGCAATTGGTTACGCATGGAAACTTGTGAGACTCTAGATATGGCAAACTAAGTGGTCCTTGCCTTTTAGGAATATATTTTACTCAAGATAGAGCAATAATATGAACACATAGGTGAAGAGAAAGATCAATTTTTCATCAGAAAGTGGAGCAAAGGAGAAAATGGAGAATGATTTTTAAGAGCTGGTTGCTTAATATATATGTAGAGATTGATTGAGATACACCCAATGCTATCACCAAACAGCATTTGTTGAGGTAATAGGACCTATGTTTTGTATATACCTGTACTGTACATGTTGTCTCCTACATTTGAACATAAGCTTCTAGAGGCCAGGGACTATTTCCCCTTTTTCTTCATATATTCAATAGTTATCAAGGTTTCTGGCACATATTGAATGCTTAATGAATGCTTATTGATTGATTTTTAAAGAACCACCATTTCAGTTGATTATTTCATAGATCTCTCTTTTCTACTTCCCCTTCACCCAGCTAATTTATACAGATGAATAAAGTATGCACAAGGGAGCCATATGGTGTTTCTTCCCAGAGAAAACTTCAGACAAGGAGGAGCCAGGAAGTCTAGTCTAGTCTAGTCCTTAGTCTTTTATTAACACTATGTGTGAAGTTGGACAAACCACAGAATCTTTCTCCATTTCAATTTCCTGATCTGCCAACTAAGAGAGATGGCCTGGATGATACTGATGTTTTCTTCTAACTTCTAAATTTATGTTAAATTCTATGATTAATGAGATATAGAAGGGATTAGGGTCCAAAGAAAAGGGTGGGGGGAAATCTGAAGGGTATGGTGAATGACAAGGAAATCAAAGATACTGTATATTTAGGCAAGGTATGGTTATCTACCTTTAGTGAGAAGAAAGCTTCACCTAAGAGGTAGATAACCATACCTTGCCTAAATATAAATTTAGAGCAATATAAGACTTGAGATCAGTTAGTTCAATCCACTAATTCTATAGGTGAGGAAACTGAGGCCTGGAGAAATTAATTGATTTGGTTAAGGTTAAATAGATGGTAAATTAGTAGAGACAGAATAAGAACTCAACCCCTCTGATTACAAGTTACATCGTCCCATGCTGATTTGTGATTTCAATAATATAAAAATTTATTTAGGTGACTTCTACATTTAAGGCATTTTACTGGACACTAGAAAGGAAGACCAAACTGAAATAGACCCTGCCTGTCCTCAAGAACCTTATATACCATTGTGCTTGAAGGAAGGAGAGTCCAGGAATAATGGGAGGAAGAGAGGTCAAGGCTGGCAGGGATACTTAGCAAAATCAAGAGGGTCGAATAAGGAACATGGAAGGGTAATTGAAGGAGGTGAAGAAGTGTCAATCTCTGTGACATTCTGGCAAAGAATCTTTAAAAGAAGCATTTAATTATTTTTTTCATTATAAATGATTCATTGCTGTTTCCTCCTTCTTTTTTCACATTTATCACTTACCTGTAATTTTGTTGTTTCAAACACTTTCACAGCAAACAGAATGTTCCCTTTTAACCAATAATGATTAATAAAAAAATAATAGCTAACATTTATATAGAAGTGCTTCACCAATATAATCTTACTTGATCCTCACAAAAGCCCTGGAATGTTAATTCTATTATTATATACATTTCATAGACAAAGAAACTGAGGCAATTAGAGATTAAATGACTTGCCTGTGTGCAAGTATAGCATAATGAAATAACTGCTTATATCTAGAACTGCATGCCTTATTCTCTACTTGTTGTCCCCTATCTTACTGTCACAAGGAAGGATGCAGGTTTCACTGTCAATCATTCCTCTAAAATCATGATTGGTCACTGTACTGATCAAAGATAATTCTGAAATCTTTCTCGTTCCTTCCTTTTTTCCTTCCTTCTTTCCTTCCTCCTTTTCTTCCTTCCTTCCTTCCTTCCTTCCTTCATCCTTCCTTCCTTCCTTCCTTCCTTCCTTCCTTCCTTCCTTCCTTCCTTCCTTCCTTCCTTCCTTCCTTCCTTCCTTCCTTTCTTGATAGTATGAGTGAATGAAGGAAAACTCATTTATGAAATATTTACTATGTCTGAAACACTGTCCCAGGTGCCTCCAGATCCAAATACACAAGTAAGACAATTTCTGCTCTCAACAAACTCGTATTCTAATGAGATAATCAATACAGATAGAAAGTTTTAGCTGCAAATAAGATAGAAAGGTCCCATAGTACTTTTGGTATAGCAGCAAAAAAGATGGTAATGTCTCTTCTTTAATGTCATTGCCATTGATTAAACCATTTCAGTTTCTGATGCTGAACCACTTGCCTATGTCAAGGACTTTGGGGGTAAAAAACTCTTCCTTTTCTGGGTCTTTAGTAGTTGACTCTGAAACCCCTACAAAGAGATGTACCACAGTTGAATCTCCAGGATTTTGCTTTCTAGTATGATAGCTATGAGAACAAAGTTTAGAAAGCTGGGATCAGCACTGAAAAGTGGCTCTGAATATACTGCTATCTCTGATTAAGGACCATCTATAAGAATCTTCCTTTCTTGCCTAATGGGAATGAATTCTATTTGCAAACACTTCAAGAGTAGAAGATATAGCAAATTCCTTTGGTATAAAAATCTGGAATAAAAGGAAAGTATATTGGATGCCAGTCAAAAGTGAAGATTTGCTGCTCTTAGAAAATGTTTCCCATTACTCTAGCAGGAAGAAGGAAATATTTGGGACTATGACAATGCCAATGTGGCAGAACCAGAGTCCACATGGTATCATGGCACTGGTATTATCTCAGGGGAGAGGTGGTATGAAGCCATTTTCCTAGTGGCTCCTATTTTCCTGCATTATGGGTACTTTCTGGTTCTGTGATATTTTGTGGAGCTTTGGATTATGATTATGAACTCTTTGCCTAATGCCTCACCCTTCGCTCAATTTGTATTTACTCATATCCTCATTGCTTAGCAAAGTGGCTGGGATATAGCACACACTTAGTAGATGTTTGTTAATTGATTCAGTGTCATTTAATGTTCCTCCCTGAGATTAGGGCAGGGACAATATCTTCTTTCCCTTAGGAAAGTTCCTGATCTTGGGTCTTCTCTTATGTTGTTGTTGTAAATTTAAATTTTTATTAATATCCTTACATTCATTTCTCAATCTTTCAGTATCTGTCTCCAGCTATTAATGATTATAATAAAGAATTTTAAAAAAGAAGAAAAAAGGGGTTCAACAAAACCAATCAACTTATCAAGTTGAAAGTTATATGCAGTGTTCTATACCAACAGTGCTATATAATCTCTCCAAAGAGGTAGGTATGCACATTCTCATATCTGCTTTCTGGGACCCAACTTGGTCAAGATAATTTTGCAATAGTTACTTTCAGTTCTGTGGCTATTGATTTCCCCCCATTTACATTTTTGAAGTGTGAGGAAAATTGTTTTTTGTTTTCCTTATTCCACCTACTTTATTTCATGTTAGTTTTTATGTCTTCCTCTACTATATTTAATTGTTTATGTTGATAATTTTTAATAATATAACAATATTCCTTTAAATTTACATTCTATAACTTATGTTGTCATTTCTTTATCTCTAGCCAAATACTTTGTTTTTATTTGTGTTTTACAAAAAAATAAACCTACTATAACTATTTGGATAAATTATCATCAACCTCCTGAGGTTATGTGCCAGCAAAGAAATTTCTGGGTCAAAAAGTATGGAACTTACTAAATGGACTCCAGTTCCTAAAAGGGCATAGATTCAATAGTGAGGTGGCAGTTGGAGAAGATTTCTATAAAACTGGCTTCTCCAAAATGGGGAGATTTTTAAGCCTTGAAGGAAGCAAATAAATGGCTCAAGAGAGACATACTGAATCAAGAATGTAGTCATAGTTATAATTGGGGAAGATAGAAAAGATACATATACTCTCAACTGAAGTAGGGAAGTGACTATTTGGGGAGGAGGAGGGAAGATGAATTTGGATTAATACATGTAAGCTAAGGTATCCATTAAGAAGTTGGAAATACCAAATTAGACCTACAGGGAGATACTGGATAGAGACATATTTTTTTGGGGGGAAATCATCTACATAAGAAGTGATTCATAGGAATAGGTAGGTATCCTTCAAGATTCTATCCTCAGCCCCACTTCTTTTCTCCTGCATATCATTTTGTTTAGCAATGTCATCAGCTACCATGGAATCAATTGTCATTTTTATGCAGATAATTTTAATTTCTTTTTGTACAGCTCTAACCTCTTGCCTGACCATCATTCTCTCTCCAACTTGTTATTGGTTTTCTTGAACTAGAAATAGTATAGACATCTGAAACTCAACATGCCCACAAGCTGAGTTTATTATCCCCCCCCCAACTCTCTTCCCCTTTCTTAACTTCCCTAGTATTGTTAAAAGTATCACCATTCTCCCTCTAGTCATCAACTTTAATTCTTCATTCTTTTACTCCTCCCCCTTATATCCAACCAGTTGCAAAATCTAGTCAACTCTACCTTCATAACAGCTCTTGAATATGCTCCCTTCTCTCCTCTAACATTGTCAATACCCTCACTCAAGTCTTCATCACCTCACTCTTGTATTATTCCAATTGTCTTCTGATAGTTCTCCCTAAATCAACTCTCTCCCCAGTCTAGTCTATCTTCCACTCAACTGTCAAATTGATCATCCTAAAGTGTAAGTCTTATCATGCCATTTCCATAAATTCTTCATAAAATCTAGTGGTTCCCTATTACCTCTAGCACCAAATACAAAATTTTCTGTTTGGTTTGAAATCCCTTCATAACCTAGCTCTTTCCTATCTTTCTAGTCATTTTATACCTTACTTCCCTCTATGTACTGTCACTACATGTCCATGTAGTGGCTTTCTCCCATACCTGGAACTGTCTCTCTCCTCAACTATACCCCCTAACCTGCCTGTTTTCCTTCAAGTTTCAGCTAAATTCCCACCTTTTGCAAGATGTCTTTCTTAGAGTTATGGTACTGCCTTTCCTTTGTGATTGCCTCCAAGATAAATAGTTGTTTGTATGTTTTTCACCACTAGCTTGAGAGCTCCTTGAAAATAGTAACTTTTTAAATTTAAAATATTTCTCATTATTAGGGCATTACATAAGAACAAGGGCTTAATAAATGCTTGTTAACTTGACTAAATGATACTAGGGTCAATGGAAAAAAATAGAGAGAGATAAGAGGGTAAGGAAAAGCCCTTGAAGTACTCACGTTTAAGGACTGACACCTTAAAGGAACAGTTATAGAGTTTTGTATTAAAGATGCCAAGTTAAGATATCAAGGAAGGAATGGTCAGTAGTTTCAAGTGTTGCCAGTCATGCCTCACATTTTCCCTTGATCATCTTCTTGCCATCCTTCTTGCTAATGAGCCTTCTCTTCTCCCTTTCTAGTTTCAGTTCTGGAATAGTAAACAAATCATTGCTGACACTGCTATTTAAAAAAGGAGTGTTAATCAATGCCCCTTTGTTTCCTTTCATCTAATGCTTTTCATTTCAAAATATACCTTTCTGATCATTACTTTAATTTCCTATGAAATGTAGATGAACTGATCTATAGGGGCTAATCCATGGAGGAAAATCAGATATTTCCCATCTATTCCAGTCCACAATATGAAGATATAGAAAGAGAGAGAGAGAGAGAGAGAGAGAGAGAGAGAGAGAGAGAGAGAGAGAGAGAGAGAGAGAGAGAGAGAGAGAGAGTTTGTGCATAAGTGCTTCTTCTGGCCATGTGAAAGGGCTTAGTAATGATGAAGAGTGCTTTAATTATCTACTGAACTGGAAGAATTGATTATTCAGGGTTTATACAAAGACAAGCCATTGAGCTTTTGGAATTATTTTTTCTTTCCAAATGGACTATTTTGAGCTGGTTCCAAGAATTTAGTGGGGAAAATGGCAGCTACCCTGTCTCCCATCTGGCCTCCATGTGGTCAGAAGCACATGGCCATCTCTTCCTATTTTCTGTTTTTTTTTCTTTTCCTGATTTTATGTGAACAATTATCCCAGGGTGAATGTGTCCAGGGTTAGTGGCAATCTTGTGAGTTATGAAAGGTTCAATAGTCTCAGGAGACCTATGATGTGGAAGCTGTGAAAAAAAGTGCTGGCAGTAGATTCAAAAAAGGAGCCAATCCTGAGTACTCAGTTTAGTAGCCCACTAAGTAAAAAGCTTCATTCAAGAGGAGCTGTGTGAGGAAGATACAAAGGTATATTCTACACCAGGAGCTATGAATTACCTTTTTGTCACATGTATTCCTTATATGTATGCCTTGCGATATTGTTCTCTAAATTTGAATAGATTCCTCTTGTGGAACTTTGTATATTTGTACCAATTTGAAATGTCTTATACCAATTGTTTTTGTTATGTCAACTTGGAAAATTCCCTAGTGGAAAGCTGAGTTCATTGGTTGGTTGTTAATGGAAAGTATGCAAATTGGGGCCCAAGAGCTAATGTTAGAAATAGAAACTCACTTAGCTACCCAAGGAACCTCTGGGATGTATGACCTGACAGCTGGAAGAGTACTAGAGACAATCTTACACCTATATGTTGCCTTCTCTGTTAGAATCAGTTCAATACCAATGTCCTACTTTGCCCAACTATTCTAAATTAGCACCAAGTCCCTATAGTCTGTCTATACCAAATATTTATCTCTTTAGAATAAGGATTGCTTTCTGCCCTTTGTTCCTGCTATAAGCACTAACTAATACATAATGGAGAGCTTAGAAGCTATGTTGATCAGCTGTTTATACCCTTTGCTGGCTTAATAAACATAAGTAAATGTCCAGAGCAAAAGCTAACATTATTCAAGTCCAAAAGGAGCCACATGCTTGTTCAACTAGTTTCAGAAAGGGAAAAGAGAATGGGAAGAAACATCAATGGTCTCTATTCCCAGCCTGAACTTTATTAGGAATATGGGATTTATCCAGAGCATAAGTTGTACTTAACATGTCCTCACTAACCTGACTCAATGCTTACTTGAAGCCACTAGTAACTTCAGCCATCCACTTACTATGGTGTTATACTTGTGTTTCCTGAACCTGATAATATCTACTCTGCTCCATGTCATTCTTGACCCTCTATTGCTCAGTTCCCCACATTTGTTTTCTATAAACCCCTTCTTCCAAGGTCAAGATCTGGGATACCATAGGTAATCTTCAGGTCAGAAATCTCTTCACATTTAGGAATGCTAGGAAGGGGACTGTCTGCTGGCAGCTAACCCCACTCTTTCCCCCTTACTCTGTCCTAGCCTCTTGCCAAACCTAGAGAAAAGTAGGTTACATTGAATTGGAATAGAAATGTTGTCAAGGAAGATGAAGTTAGAAAAAGAAAAAAAGAAACATGTGATTGGACAATTAATAATTCATTTATAACCTGGCAAAGACCATCTTAGGAGAGTGCTGTATTTACAATGCCAGATTGCAAGCCCGAGGTTTGAGCAAGTACAGGCAGCAGCAATTACCTGCACTTTCTGGAAATAAAGTCATAAAAGGAAGGAGAGAGAAGAGATAAGGGTTATGATGGGTAGGAGACCCAATGGAAGGTGAGTTTTTCCTTTGTTGTTGTTTTTTAAAGAATGACCTGAGTATGTTTTATACTGAGGGAAAATAAATATCAAAGGAGGAGCTAAAGATGCATAAAAGTGAGGAAAGGCTCGATCAAGAATGGCCATGGAGGAATTGAGATGGCGTGGGATAGAGTACTCATGTAGGAAGAATAACAGTGAAAAGAAATGTTCTGATAAAAAGGTTTACAATATTAATTTTAATTGAAAGAATGTTACATTGAGACAGAGAGGCAGTCTGGGTAGGGAGCTGGTCTTAAAAGATCTGAATTCAAGTCCTACCTTTAACAGAGTCTGGGTGATCCCATGTAAATTGATTAATATCTGTACTTTAGACAACTCTCTGACTATGCTGAAGATAGACTGTGAACTTGCACTGATAATGTTTCTTCACTGAGGAATTGACTATGCCAATGAGATCACATGTCTAGACCATATCTCCATACCTAACATTGAGCTGTTGGCATAGTTCCTGGTAAGCTGATGTTATTTAGTCAGATTCTCCCCTTTTGGGCTTCAAATAAGCAAGTGTAGGGTTTGGGGAAAGTTATCAGGTATGTCATGTTAGCATATCCCACCTGCATTTTTATATGTCTAATCTCTCTGTGCCTTAGTTTCCTCATCTGTAAAGCAAGGAGGTTGAACCCAGTGGTTTCAGTCTCCAAAATTATGATCTTTTGACCCTTTGCTTCTGTAGAAAGGAGCGAACCATTTCCCACTCCTCCCATGGTAGAAAAAAAACACGAATTCTCTCACTACCACATAAATCAACAACATATTTCTATCTGTAGGTTTATGGCAACAAGACTGCTCATGTTGGGGCTGGAGATTTGGGGTGATTATAAGAAATATGAAATTTTGGTTCTTGATTGTTTTATATTTATTCTCTTTGTATAAGGGTTTCTTTGTTATTCACTCTAAGTGCTGAATGCCCATGAAATAAATAAGATCATAGAATCATGGAATTTAAAGCTAGAAGGGGGCTCAGGTTTATCTAGTCCAACCTATTTATTTTACAGATAAGGAAAATGGCATAGAGAGGTCATGCTTGTAACTCTTCATTTTAATAGTGATTCATTAGTCTTTAAAATCCCATTTAGACACCTGTTGATCATCATCTTTAAAATATTGATGGCAGTGATTTAATGAACTGATGATACCTTTTTTTTTAGTTGTACTTTTTTTTCTCTTTTGGAATTTACTGTCCTATTCTAAAGATTTATTGATCCTTTAAGGAAAAAATCAGACCCACATTCCCTTTCAAAATATTTCTGCCTGTGGATTTCATTTTCTCTTTTTATTTTCTCTGCCTATAGCTCATGTCATAGAATAAAGCAATGCAGAACTTTTAAGATGGGAAGGAGAAACAAGACAAGTTACCCTAGGAGCAGTTGAAGGGCCTCATTTCCTGCTCCCTGTGTTTATTTCCCATGAGTAGGAAGCCTGGGATTGCTTCCCATGGAGGGTGGATATTCCTGTGGAAGACTGGCCCCCATGATACTTTTCACTCACTAAATCTTTCACATATACCAAATTGAGAGCTTCCCCAAATCACAGACTATCCAAATGAATAGTCCTTATCCACAGTCACCTTCAAACTAGCTTTACTTGTCATTCTAACCTCATGGTCTTTTATTCATTTGCTGCCACAGAAAATGCTCCTCAAGATGGGTGTTATATTTAACTTCACTGGATAATCTTCAAGATAACAAGTGGTGGTAGAGTGATCTCTACCAGTATCATTTGCCAGGCTGTCTGACAGGTCAAAAGTGACAATGTTCAAATGAAGCTGGAAATACAGAAGGGGAAAATTTTTCCTAAGAGGATAGTATTAAAAATCTCAAGCCAAATCATGCATCTGTGGGTGGGGGTAGAATGCAAAGGAAACAAATCATATGTACATCTTGAGTCAGATGATAATTCACTACTTATACAGGTTTGCAGAGATCTGCCCTTTAGCTTCAGTCTAGGCACAAAGGAGAATCTTCCCAAGCTCCCCTTCATTCTTGCTCCTTGATTCCTAACTCCAGTGTCTGGTCTGAGCCTTCTGGAGTACTTTAGTACTTTGATACTTCATGTTGAATTATGTTACGTTATACTCTAAGCTCTTTGAGATCAGAACATAGAACAAATCTAGGACTGGACCTGTTATTTCAGTGGTAGAGAGGTATTTCAGTAATGACAAAGACCCAAACCTTCCCTGTAACTTATATTTAATACTAGCTTTGGACCCTGAGAATTTAGTAGTCATAGTAGTAGTAGTAATAGTAGCAGTAATAGTAATAATAGTAGATGACTAGTAGTAGTAATAGTAACAGCAGTAGTAGCAATATCAGCCTCAACAGCTATAGTAGTGGTAATAGTAGTAATAAGTAACCAGTAGTAGCAGCAGCTGCAACAGTAACAGCAGTAGTCATTGTAATAATTGTAGTAATAGATGATTAGTAGTCATAGTAGTAGTAGTAATAGTAGCAGTAATAGTAATAATAGTAGATGACTAGTAGTAGTAATAGTAACAGCAGTAGTAGCAATATCAGCCTCAATAGCAATAGTAGTGGTAATAGTTGTAATAAGTGACTAGTAGTAGCAGCAGTAGTACTATTAATAGTAGTAACAGATAACTAATAGTAGTGGTAGTAGTAGCAGCAGCAGCAACAGCAGCAGCAGTAGTCATTATAATAATAGTAATAGATGACTAGTAGTCATAATACTAGTAAGAGTAGTAGTAGATGACTACTAGTAGTAATAGCAACAGCAGTAGTAGCAATAGCACCCACGATAGCAATAATAGTGGTAATAGTAGTTATAAATGACTAGTAATAGTAGCAGCAGCAGTGATAGCAACAGTAGTAGAAGTAGTAATAGTAGAGGTGGTAGTGGTGGTCATAGTAACAGTAGTAATAGTAATAGTAGTTGTCAGAGTAGTGGTAGTAGTAGCAGTAACAGCAGCAGCAGTAGTAGTAGTAGCATTGGTGGTGGTAATAGTAGTAATAAGTAATAGTAGTAGTTGTAACAAGAGCAGTAGTAGTTGTATGGTGGTGGTGACAGGCAGTAGAGATGATAGTAAATAATGATAATAAGAAGGTAATTTTTCTATGGTTGTTTAAAGCCTGGTTCTATCATGATGCAAAGCCCCTTACAACGTTTATTATTAGCAACAATAAAAATAACAGCTAGCATTTATCTAGCTCTTACTGTGTGCGAGGAGCTGTGCTAAATACTTAATATGTATTATCTCATTTGATCCTCAAAACAATCTGGGAGGGAGGTGCTATATAATGAGGGATAATACCCCATTTTTTTTAGATGAAACTGAGGCAAACAAAAGAGATGTGATTCGCCATAGCTGGTGAGTGTCAGGGGCCAAATTTGAATTCAGGTTTTCCTAATTTCAGATTCAGCACTGTGCCCCCTCAATTCCTCATATGTGTTATTAGCAGCAGCAGCAGTGGTAGTAAATAACAGTAGTAATAATTAATAAGTAGCTAACATTAATATAGAAAGATGCTAGAAAGATGCCTAACCCCTTTACATATATTATTTCATTTGATTCTCTCAATACCCCTGTAGATACTATTATTATCCTCTCTTTATAGATGGGGACATTGAGTCTTAGAGAGGTCATACAACTAGCAAGTGTCTGAGGCAGAATTCGAACTCAAATTTTTCTGATTTCAGGTCTAGACAACAAGTTGCTAGAAGGTATCAGAGGTGGGATTTGAATCTAGATCTTCAAAAGCCTGCTCTTTCTCCATGATATCATGCTTCTTCTTGAGACCAGGGACCATATAACAATATATGTGCCATCAAGAATTGGAGTATTAACAATTAAAACTAGATCTAAATAATTGGAAAAACATTAATTACTCATGGGTAGGATGAGCTAAAATAATAAAAATGTCAATCCTACCCAAACTAATTTACTTATTTAGTTCCATACCCATCAAACTGCCAAGAAATTTTTTACTGAATTAGGGAAAAAAAAAACTATAATGAAGTTCATTTGGAAAACAAAAGATCAAGAATATCAAGGGAAATAATGAAAAAAAATGTGAAGGAAGGTGGCCTAGCAGTGCCAGATCTTAAACTGTACTACAAAGCAGTGGTCATCAAAACAATATGGTACTGGCTAAGAGACAGGAGGGAGGATCAGTGGAATCGAATTGGGATAAGTGACCTCAGCAAGACAGTCTATGATAAACCCAAAGATCCTAGCTTTTGGGACAAAAATCCACTATTTGACAAAAAAAAAACTGCTGGGAAAATTGAAAACTCTATGGGAGAGATTAGGTTTAGATTAATATCTCACACCTTACACCAAGATAAATTCAGAATGGGTGAATAACAAATATAAAGAGGGAAACTATAAGTAAACTCAGTGAACACAGAATAGTATGCTTGTCAGATCGTTGGGAAAGAAAAGATTTTAAGACCAAGCAAGAGCTAGAAAAAGTTATGAAATGTAAACTAAATAATTTTGATTATATTAAATTAAAATGGTTTTGCACAAACAAAACCAATGCAACCAAAATTAGAAATGAAGCAACAAATTGGGGGAAAATCTTTATAACAAAAACCTCTGACAAAGATTTAACTACTCAAATTTATAAGGAGCTAAATCAATTTTACAAAAAATCAAGCCATTCTCCAATTGATAAATGGGCAAGGGACATGAATAGGCAATTTTCAGTTAAAGAAATAAAAAAAAAGTATTCTAAATCTCTTACAATCAGAGAAATGCAAATCAAAACAACTCTGAGGTATTACCTCACACCTAGCAGATTGGCTAACATGACAGCAAAGGAAAGTAATGAATGCTGAATGGGATATGGCAAAGTCGGGACATTAATTCATTGCTTCTAGATTTGTAAACTGACCCAAACATTCTGGAGGGCAATTTGGAACTATGCCTAAAGGGCGCTAAAAGACTGTCTTCCCTTTGATCCAGCCATAGCACTGCTGGGTTTGTACCCCAAAGAGATAATAAGGAAAAAGACATGTACAAAAATATTCATAGCTGCGCTCTTTGTGGTGGCCAAAAATTGGACAATGAAGGGATGCCCTTCCATTGGGGAATGGCTGAACAAATTGTGGTATGTGTTGGTGATGGAATACTATTGTGCTCAAAGGAATAATAAAATGGAGGAATTCCATGGAGACTGGAACAACCTCCAGGAAGTGATTCAGAGTGAGAGGATCAGAACCAGGAAAACATTATACACAGAGACTGATACACTGTGGTACAATCGAATGTAATGGACTTCTCTATTAGCGGCAATGCAGTGATCCTGAACAACTAGGAGGAATCTAGGACAAAAACCACTATCCACATTCAGAGGAAACACTGTGGGAGTAAAAACACTGAAGGAAAATAACTGCTTGAATACATGGATGGAAGGGATATGGTTGGGGAGGTAGACTAAATGAATATCCTAGTGCAAACATCAACAACATGGAAATAGGTTCTGATCAAGGACACAAATAATACCCAATTAAATTGCATGTGGGCTGCGGGAAAGGTGGGGGAAGGGGAGGGAGGGAAATAATGTGATTACTGTAACCAAGGAATAATGTTCTAAATTGACTAAATAAACTAATTAAAATTGAAAAAAAGAATAATCATAGCTGTGCTGTTTGTGGTGGCAAAAAATTGGAAAATGAGGGGATGCCCCTCAATTGGGAAATGGCTGAACAAATTGGGGTATCTGTTGGTGATGGAATACTATTGTGCTGAAAGGAATAATGAACTGGAGGAATTCCATGTGAACTGGAACAACCTCCAGGAACTGATGCAGAGCAAAAGGAGCAGAACCAGGAAATCATTATAAACAGAGACTGATACACTGTGGTACAATCGAATGTAATGGACTTCTCCATTAGGGGCAATGCAATGATCCAGGACAATTCTGAGGGACTTATGAGAAAGAATGCCATCCACATTCAGAGTAAGAACTGTGGGAGTGGAAATACAGAAGAAAAACAAGTTCTTGATCACATCGGATGATGGGGATATAGACTTTAAATGATCGCCCTAGTGCAAATGCAAAAAGGAAATGGGTTTTGATCAAGGACATATGTAAAACCCAGTGGAATTGTGCATAGGCTACAGGAGGGGGTAGTGGGAAGGGAGGGAAAGAACTTGAATCTTACAACCAAGGAAAAATATTTTAAATTAACTAATTAAATACAATTTTCCAAAAAAAAAAAAGGCAAATAAGTTATAATGAAATAAAAAAATGATTTTTTTTTCTCAAAAATAAATGCTTTCTGATTGATTTCTTGATATTTAACTATCGGACACATTATCATAGTAATTCAAAATAAAATCACTCATCGAATACTTTTAAAAATTGGAATGTTAAGACAAAGGCATGGGGAGAGTATGAATGTCCCATGCAACTAATTGAGAGTGAGAAAGGACAGTTGTACAAGGAATGGCCACTGCTCCTTCTAGAGCAAACTTTGTCTCTATCACAATGACCATTCTGATCAATGGAGCAATTAAAGTGACATGGAGCTCTGCTAAGAGCACCTTTGTAATCAGTGCCAATACTGTTAACCACATCTGCACTCTAGTATTTCAAGGTCAATGATTTCATTCATGTTTAGCAGTAACATGGTAGCCCAGTGGGTAGAGTGTTTGACTCAGAGATAGGAAATCCTGAGTTCAAATCTGATTTCAGACAATTATTAGCTTAGTGACCAGACAAGTCACTTGACCTGTGTTTCTCAGTTTCCTCATGTCTAAAATGGGGATATAATAGCACCAGCCTCTCAGGTTTCTCTTGAGGTTGAGATATAATGCAATAATGATTGTAAAGGACTTAACTCAGTGCCTTGCACATTGTAAGCACAATATAAATGATAGCGATTATTATTATTATCACTTACCTTCTGTTTGCTTTAGTTTTCTCAGCTGCAAAATGGGGATAAGAGCATCTTATCATATTAAATGAACAAATGTGATAATAATTATTTATTAAAAAATTTTCCCATGATGACATGATATTTATTGTCTCCTTCCCCTCTTCCCTTCCCCACCCAGAGTTAACATTCAATTTCACTGAGTTATACATATATCGACATAATAATTATTATTTTAAAAATGCTTAGCACGTATTCGGGATGAGGCAAATGTTTATTCCCTCTCTCCTTTCCCCATCCATGTAGTTATTACCTGTGATGATGTAGCTTGTATCCTCCATGTCTCAGTTTCCCTAGTTGTTGTGGCCCAAAACAAATATTATCACTTGGTGACCAACCCATAGTATCTCCAAACTTAGTTTGGGCAGACAGAAGAGTAGCTAGCCTATCCTGTATTTTGTGTGAGAACCCTTTTGGAATGAATGAAAAAAAGCATCTATTAGGTGCATACTGTGAGTCAGGGACTGAGCCAAGGCTGGAGATACAAATTCAGAAAGCAAGAGGGTCTTTGCCCACAGTGAGTTCGTGCTTTAATAGGGGAAGACAGTACACAATAGAGTAATGGTGGCCAGGAATTGGTGTTTGAGGCAAAGAAGGAAGAGGGTGGGCAGGTGGACTCATTAGGGAATGAATTGGTTAGTCCTTTCCAGCAATGATAATGTTGATTTGATCAGTAGAGTCTGACAGAGCTCAAGCTTTGATGTAACAGCCTTGTTTTACTTCTGCTCCACAGTGAGGTAATGAATAAGTATCAGAGGGAGATTCTATTGACAAACACAAATCATTCTAATTTGAATTAAATTAATATTATTTATGAGCACAAATAATATTAAAATCAATTTAAATTAAAATCAATTTAACTAATACTCAATTTAATTTTTAGAATCTCATAATTCAAGGAAAACTATAAATATTTAATTGAAAATAAAAGGCTGTCATATTTATTCCCTGGGCATTAATGTGCTGGTGATCTCTAATGCTTCCTGGGACCTAAAGGAAGTGGCAAGCTATAATATTCCAAAGAAAAAGCTAATGAAGTTCACTAAAATGATGAAGTGTGTCTAGAAAGCTAGAATGAACCTGGTTCAAGTTCCCTCTGCCATGTCATATACTAGTTTTGTGATCCTGGGCAGGCCATTCCTCTAAGACTATATTAAATTGCAGAGATGGTGCTGTCCTGAGAATGCCCTATACCAAATGCAGTCACAACTCTAGTCCTGATCTTTGGTTCTGATTTTTTAAAAAATCCAAATTTCTATCTAGCTGTGCATGTTCTGAGTTGTGACTCAGACCAGAAGACCATTCAAAGCAAGTACTCAGAGAGAGCAGCTGTATGTTTTGTAGTTAAAACTTGCTTATTTCCTTGGAATCTACCACTTTTCTGTACTACCAGGACACTGCTCAGCTTGACTGATTAAAAAGAGGGTGAAAACAGACAACAAAAAAAGAGGGGACACCAGCCGACTCGTCTATAGTAAGTAGGAGTTTGGGGTGGGGGACACTGAATCCCTTAACTGGGAGTTTGCACATTTCTAAGGCCTAAAGCCTATAATATCAATTTCTGTCAACACTATTTATGTGGAAAATTGCATTGCCATAGCAGAATTGGGACAGTAATATAATTTTAACACTGTAATGTAAAATAGCTCTCCAGTGTGGGTTAGCCAGAAATCCAAACAAAAGGAAAAACCCAGAACTCTACTGCCAAACAGAAATGTAAGCATGTTGTGGGAAGTGGGAAGAATGGAGTAAGCCAATGAGTAAGATGAGTAGGCTTTGACATCTCAGCATGAACATATAGACTTATTTCTATTGAGTAGGGAATAGCTGGCTTGTTTCTCCTCTCTTCAGTCTGATGACCAGTTTCCTTTTGTTCTTGCAAACAAGGCAAACAGAAATATGACATGTCCATCTAGAGATGCTTTTTCCTCCAAACCTGTTAAACTTGCCAGATTTATTTCTGTTAACAATATATGGCGTGGCGACTCAGAGCCTTTTAAAATGGCTATGTTGCTTTAAAATAAATCTGCCAAGGCATTTCTGATTTCAAGAAGGGGAGGGACCAGTACAAATTTGTAATATAAAAGTAGTCCCAATTTAAAATTTTCCCATCTCTTCTCTCAAAAATTAATACAATTAAAGCCCAAAGGACAAGATAATTTGCCTTTAGAGATTGTTATTATTATAGATTCATGAGAAAAGACATTTTCTTTCACTATGAAGAAATAACAACCAAGTTTTTCTTGGTTGTCTGTTTGGATTTTCCTTTTGCTAATCCCTCTTCCTTAGTCAATCTATTATAAAAGTCCTTCAGCTCCCTCCCAGTTTTTCAGTGTTATACCTTACTCCTCCACACATTTGGTGATCTAGTGAACACTGCCTTTTTGTTTTTCCTTAATTCCACAATATAATCTATGACTGCATCCATACTGTATTCTCTCTGGCTGCCCCCATGTCTGAAACTCTCTTCCTCTACATCTTTGTATCCTATCTAGCCTGGCTGGATTCCTGTTAAAATCTCACTTTCTACAAAAACCTTTCCAAATTCCCCTTAATGCTTATGTTTTCAAATTAGAGATTCCCAACTTGAGACACTCCTTCCCCTACATGGTTAAAAACAAAAACAAAAAGCCAAAGTTTTTATGTATTTATTAAAATTATTTTTATGAAAATGTAATCTTGTTATGAAAATGTATTTTATATTTATTTTCTATATGCCTATTCATGATAAAATGCTGGAACTTATTTCCCTATATATTGAATAAGGTCTATAAGGGAAGATTTATTAAATGTCAAGGAGAAGCAACACCAAAAATGATTGGGAACCATTATTCATTAGGATGACCTTCATTTAAAAAATGCAATCTGATATTTCCTTTGAAGTTAAAATTCTCTGATTTGGAGGGGGGTTATTCAAAGATTTTAGGTTTCAATTTCTTCATATACAAAATGAAAATTGTTAATAAAAATGCTTGTTGACCGACTGACATGATTTATCTTTTTTGAAGGTTTTATTCATGTCTTTTCTTTTCATATGAGTAGTTTTCAAAAATATTTTTTTCTTTTCCCCTAGATATTTTTCTTCATTTGTTGATACGTAAAGCTTCTCCCATTTCATCATATGAAATTAGGTTAAGATCTCCATTTCATGTTTTGTCAATTAAAAATATTTCTATAGAAAATCATTTATTATTTCTAAGTCTTATAGAGTGTTGCATTTAATACATTTTCTGATAATTCTTTTTATTTCCTTCCATTATGAATTCACATTTTATTTTCTTTTTGTAATTTAAATTTAAGAGATTATTTATAATTTAAGAGGTTAAAGTTAAGAGGTTATTAGTTATTTTATTAGTCTTTACAATAAGCCAGCTTTTTTCTATGTAATCTCTACTTTTCAAGATTCCTCCTTTGTTTTGGGGAGCTTTGTTAATTTGTTGGCCCTCTAATTTAATTTAATCATATACTTGTTTTATTAATCTTCTCTATTTTGTGAATATGTTTTCAGAGATAAATTTTTCCTCCAAGGAATATTTTACTTGCTTCTCCAAAATTTTAGCATGTTGTTTCATTGTTAACAGTATCTTTTATATATTTACTTCATCTTTTCCCTCTTGTAGGGAAACTATGGTATTAAAATCACTTTTGTAACTAGAAGATGATTTATAAATCTTTCTAGGTTGATTGATTTTGTTTAACTTGACCCCCTAGCTAGGGAACTATCTCAGTAATTTGAAAAATATTCTTCCCACTCCTACCCCCTTCTCTGTGTCCTGGGGTGACTACTACCATTTAGCTGCTTTTTAAAATCTGCTCCCCAAGAATACACATAATAATGTGTGATAAAAAAAGATGCTACTTAAAAATGACTAGTTTCTTTTGAGAGTGAATGGCAAAAACAGAAAGCGTGAATTGACGTGAGGAAGTGAGGAATCCTGCATAAATGTGTTGTAAGTAAGACAGCAAGGTGAGAGAAGGGGACTTTTACTAGATTTATTTTCAGTATCCAAGCAGGCTTGCCATTCTGATTGGGCTCCAGGTCATAGTGAATTATTTGACTAAACAATGTTCTCAGTATGTTGTCCCTGGCCGGGGCAATGGGAGTAACAGCTATTGCAGTAGAGGGTACTAAGGATCCCCCTTGCAAACTGGTCTTACCTCCTCTCATCCTCCTTCTAATCATACAGCAGATGTAGTTACTTGGATGTGAAGGCTATGGCAGAGGGTAGGGGATTTGCCTCCTGCCTTTTCACACCATGACTGCTGTAAGATCTTACTCTTTGTGGTGGTGGCTCTGTCCTCCTAGAGGTCCTGATCAGCACCCCTCAAAATGATTTCATTTCATTTTTCCCATTTTAGAAGATTTCCAGCCCCATCACCATTTGGGCTAGGAAGGGAGAGGGAAGTCGTCTTCTCATCAGTCATTGTTTCATGACTCCTGAGACTTAGAGAGATGCCAGGAAGTCTACAAACGTTTAAGAGTCTGCCATGTTCCAGGCACAAAGAATAAAAAAATAGTAGCTGCCTTCATTCAGCGGACTTTGTCCATAGTACCCTGGTAGACTTATTTAACACACTCTATAAAAGGACTTTTACACAAAGATAAATTCTCTTAATATATTATTGTTGTTCAGCCAAGTCTGATTCTGTGTAACCCCATGGGATTTTTTGCCATAGAGTTTTCTTGGGAAAGATACTGGGGCAGTTGGCTATTTTCTTCTTCAGTGCCCCCATTTTATACATGAGGAACTAAGGCAAGTAGTGACAAATTTGTGGCTTGCCAAGAGTCACATAGTTAATAAGTGTCCATAACTGAATTTGAACTCAGATCTTCCTGACTCCAAGTCAGGTGCTCCATCCTAACTACCCTACCATCTAACTGCCTCTATGAGATCATATGTATATCTAGAAATGTTTGTGTGTATGTATATACATATGTATATATATGCACATGCATGTCTAAATACATATATTGTTTATGGATAAGTACTTGCATCTTTGTACAATTTTATGATGATTATTGGATTTCTATTGTTTTTATATAAGTGAATCCCAACTACAGCTACTAAATGGCAGATTTGGAGGAATGCAGGTCAGGATCTTTACAATTCACATTTACTCATGCCATTCATTACTCATAGGTAAACTTCTCTGTGAATTATTTTAATTTTCTTCAGTATGAATCTTAACCCTTAAAACTATCAGTTTTAATTAGTGTATTTGCCTTTAAAAATACATAGTTATTTATGCAGAAGCATAAAGACATGCAAATGAACCTTGATCTCATCCATTTGAAAGTTTCCTATGAGGATAAACATGGCAACCCATCCCTGCCTGCCAATATATTGATCTACCCAACATATATATAAACATAGAAGTTAAGAAATACATATTAAATCTGTATTTTTCTTAGCTCTCCTATTAAAGTAGTACTGGAGAAACTTTCCCATTTGAAGGCTGATAACAATATTAAGGGTTTTTAAAAAATTATAAATACAGGGCAAATTTTTATTTGGTTTGAAAATCTCAACTTTGGGAAAAATTGACTAATGGTAAATGTTTTAGTCCAAACTCCATTGCCATGGCTACTGAACATGGAAAAAATGAGAAGGTAACTTGGGTGTTGAGAGAGGAGGTGATTAGCAAGTCTGCTTGCCAGCAGTTCCCACACAGGATAGTTAAGCTAATATAATTGAGGGTGGAGTACCCATCATTAGTGGATTATGTTCTTGGTACAGAAATTTAAGTTTTTGTAGCTGGCTATTTCATCTGTTCCACAGTTCTAAGCTGAATCTTCTCCCTTCACTTAATAATTAAAGCTTTGGATATAATTAATCTGATATTGAGATCAAATGAGATCATATTTGTAAAGAACTTAACATAGTGCCAGTACATAGTAGGTGCTTAATAAATTGTTTCCTTCCCACAGTTCCATCTTGATGTTGACCTTGTTTGCTTTCTATGTTCAGATAATTATTTTCTTCTCTATTTTAAGCTTTCACTATAAATATGATTTCTCTTCTTTCTCTCCTATCACAAGACATCTTCCATCTTTTCCTTAGAGAACACTCCCCCGCTCCCTTTTGCAGTTATCTCCTCTCATGCTAATGCTCACTTACAAAAATCTCAGCTATTTGGAAGACTTAACATAGTAAATGTTTCTATGTTTAATTCTTTACTGGGGAGAAAATGCTCTTAATTTGACATTCTCAGCCCTTTCTTTCAGATTTGTCAATCAAAAAAATAGTGCCCAAAGTCTCTATGTCTTAGGAAAAGCATCGCTGAAAATGAACAAATAAGCTTGCCTTTGTGTTTGTTTATTCCACCTAGACAACTTGACTCCTTTATTTCTGCTCTAAACTTGTGAAAGGTTGAAGCCAGTATTCACCAATATCATTGAAAAAGAGCCTCAGTTTCCCTTCTCTCCACCTTCTTCAAATCTTACTGTATTATCAAAAATATTTCTCTGCTACTGTTTAAGGACCCTTTTACCTAGTTCTGTATTTAGTTCTTGGAGGAAGTTGTAACTCCCTTTTAAAGACACTTTCTCTTGTGTCACTTCTTGTGCCTTCCCCCAATTCTATGTTTACCAATAACAGTTGAAGCCCTACTCACTATTGCACACTTGGGTCACAGACCTCCCATTTAATGAATAAGTGGGATGTTTATACTTTTGGTGATTAGATCTAAAAAAGGGCAGATCTCCATACTCAATTTTTAAGTAGGGTTTTTACACTTTTGATGATTAAAATATAAAAATAGGCAGAGGTTACAATTTTCATCTTCACAATAAGGGAAGACTTAATTTTAATCTGCATACCAGGAAGTGTATGATGTCACATTTGAACCCAGGATTTCTGAAATCTAGATCTGACTCTCAATCCATTGAGTCACCTAGCTGGACCCTATGGTATTGCTTTTAAAAAAAAATATTTAGAATATGTTTCCATGGTTACATGATTAATGTTCTTTCCCTCCTCTCTTCCTTCTCCACTCCCAGAGCTGACAAGCAATTCCACTGGGTTATATATGTATCATTATTCAAAACCTATTTCCCTGTTATTCATATTTGAAGTAGAGTAATCTTTTAATACCAAAAACCCAATCATATCCCCATCAAATCGTATGTTTTTCTTCTGTGTTTCTGCTTCCACAGTTCTTTCTCTGAATGTGGATACTGTTCGTTCTCATAAGTTCCACAGAATTATCCTGGATCACTGCATTGCTGCTAGTAGAGAACTCCATTATGTTTGATTGTACCACATTTTGCTCTGCATCCATTCCTGGAGTTCATTTCAGTTCACATTGAATAACTCTAGTTCATTATTCCTTTCAGCACAATAGTATTCTATCACCATCAGATAACAAAGTTTATTCAGCCATTCCCCATTTGAAGGACACTCCCCCTCATTTTCCAATTTTTTTTTTTGCCACCACAAAGAGTGCAGCTATAAATAATTTTGTACATGTCTTTTTCCTTATTATCTCTTTGGGGTACAAACCACGCAGTGCTATGGCGGGATCAAAGGGCAGGCGATCTTTTTTTAAAATTTTATTTGGTCAATTTCAAACATTACTCCTTGGTTACAAAAATCATATTCTATTCCTCCCTCCCTTCCCCCCGACCTTCCCATAGACGATGTGCAATTCCACTGGATATTACATGTGTCCGTGATCATAACCTATTTCCATGCTGCTGATGTTTGCACTAGGATATTCATTTAGGGTCTATATCCCCAATCATATCCCCCTCGGCCCATGTAATCAAGCAGTTGCTTTTCTTCTGTGTTTTTACTCCCACAGTTTTTCTTCTGAATGTGGATAGTGTTCTTTCTCATAGATCCCTTCAGGTTGTTCAGGATCACTGCATTGCCACTAATGGAGAAGTCCATTACTTTAGATTGTACCACAGTGCATCTGTCTCTGTGTACAATGTTCTCCTGGTTCTGCTCCTCTCGCTCTGCATCACTTCCTGGAGGTTGTTCCAGTCTCCATGGAATTCCTCCACATTATTATTCCTTTGAGCACATTAGTATTCCATCACCAACATATACCAGTTTGTTCAGCCATTCCCCAATTGATGGGCATCCCCTCGTTTTCCAATTTTTTTGCCACCACAAAGAGCATATCTATGAATATTTTTGTACATGTATTTTTTCTTTATTATCTCTTTGGGGTAAAAACCCAGCATTACTATGGCTAGATCAAAGAGCAGACAGTCTTTTATCACCCTTTGGGCATAGTTCCAGATTGCCCTCCAGAATGGTTGGATCAATTTCAATTCACAACTCCACCAGCAATGCATTAATGTCCCGACTTTGCCGCATCCCCTCCAGCATTCATTACTTTCCGTTGCTGTCATGTTAGCCAATCTGCTAGGTGTGAGGTCATACCTCAGAGTTGTTTTGATTTGCATCTCTCTGATTATAAGAGATTTAGAACACTTTTTCATGTGCTTAATTAATTAATTAATAATTTTTATTTCTTTGACTGTAAAGGGCCTACTCATGTCCCTTGCCCATTTATCAATTGGAGAATGACTTGGATTTTTTTACAATTGATTTATCTCTTTGTAAATTTGAGATTTTTGTTGTGAAGATTGTTTCCCAATTTGTTACTTCCCTTCTAATTTTGGTTACATTGGTTTTGTTTGTACAAAACCTTTTTAATTTGATGTAATCAAAATTATTGATTTTACATTTCATGACTTTTTCTAGCTCTTGCTTGGTTTTAGAGTCTTTCCTTTCCCAAGGTTCTGACACATATAACATTCTGTGTTTACCTAATTTGCTTAGGGTTTACTTCTTTATATTCAAGTCATTCACCCATTCTGAGTTTATCTTGGTGTAGGGTGTGAGATGTTGATCCAAATCTAATCTCTCTCATACTGTCTTCCTATTTTCCCAGCAGTTTTTATCAAATAGTGGATTTTTGTCCCAAAAGCTGGTATCTTTCAGCTTGTCATAGACTGTCTTGCTAAGGTCACTTGCCCCAAGTCTATTACACTGATCCTCTTTTCTGTCTCTTAGCCAGTACCATATTGTTTTGATGACCACTGCTTTATAGTATAATTTAAGATCTGGTACTGCAAGTCCTCCTTCCTTTGTATTTTTTTCATTGTTTCCCTGGATATCCTTGATCTTTTGTTCTTCCAAATGAACTTTGTTATCATTGTCTCTAATTCAGTAAAAAAGTTTTTTTCATAGTTTGATTGGTATGGCACCAAATAAGTAAATGAGTTTGGGCAGGATGGTCATTTTTATTATGTTTGCTCATCCTACCCATGAGCAGTTAATGTTTTTCAAATTGTTTAGATCTAGTTTTTTTTTTAACATTATTTTATTTGGTCATTTCCAAACATTATTCACTGGAAACAAAGATCATTTTCTTCCCCCCCTCCCCCCACCTTTCCCTCTCCCATAACTGATGCACGATTCCAGTGGTTATCACATGTGTTCTTGACTCGAACCCATTTCCCTGTTGTTGGTATTTGCATTAGAGTGTTCATTTAGAGTCTCTCCTCAGTCCTTTCACCTCCACCCCTGTAGTCAAGCAGTTCCTTTTCCTCGTTGTTTTTACTCCCACAGTTTATCCTCTGCTTGTGAATAGTATTTTTTAGATCCATGCAGATTGTTCAGGTTCATTGCATTGACACTAATGGAGAAGTCCATTACCTTAGATTGTACCACACTGTATCAGTCTCTGTGTATAATGATTTCCTGGTTCTGCTCCTTTCGCTCCGCATCACTTCTTGGAGGTTGTTCCAGTCTCCATGGAATTCCTCTACTTTATTATTCCTTTTAGCATAATAGTATTCCATCACCAACATATACCACAATTTGTTCAGCCATTCCCCGATTGATGGGTATCCCCTCATTTTTCAATTTTTGGCCACCACAAAGAGTGCAGCTAAGAATATTCTTGTACAAGTCTTTTTACTTATTATCTCTTTGGGGTACAAACCCAGCAGTGCTATAGCTGGATCAAAGTGTAAACATTCTTTTATCGTCCTTTGGGCATACTTCCAAATTGCCCTCCAGAATGGTTGGATCAATTCACAACTCCACCAGCAATGAATTAGTGTCCCTACTTTGCCACATCCCCTCCAGCATTCATTACTTTCCATAGCTGTCATGTTAGCCAATCTGCTAGGTGTGAGGTCATACCTCAGAGTTGTTTTGATTTGCATCTCTCTGATTATATGAGATGCAGAGCTCTTTTTCATGTGCTTATTAATAGTTTTGATTTCTTTGACTGAGAACTGCCTGTTCATGTCCTTTGCCCATTTATCAATTGGAGAATGGCTTGATTTTTTGTGCAATTGATTTAGTTCTTTGTAAATTTGAGTAATTAAACTTTTTTCAGAGGTTTTTATGAAGATTGTTTCCCAATTTGTTGCTTCCCTTTTGATTTTAGTTACATTGGCTTTGTTTGTACAAAAGCTTTTTAATTTGATGTATCCTAGATTATTTATTTTGCATTTTGTAACTCTTTCTAAGTCTTGCTTGGTTTTGAAGTCTTTCCTTTCCCAAAGATCTGACATGTGTACTATTCTGTGTTCGCCTAATTTTCTTATAGATTCCATCTTTATGTTCAAGTCATTCACCCATTTTGATTTTATCTTGGTGTAGGGTGTGAGGTGTTGATCTAAACCTAATCTTTCCCACACTATCCTCCAATTTTCCCAGTAGTTTTTATGAAACAGTGGATTTTTGTCCCAAGAGCTGGGATCTTTGGGTTTGTCATATACTGTCTTGCTAAGGTTGCTTGCCCCCAGTCTATTCCACTGATCCTCCTTTCTGTCTCTTAGCCAGTACCAGATTGTTTTGGTGACCGCTGCTTTATCATATAGTCTGAAATCTGGGACTGCAAGGCCCCCTTCCTTTGTATTTTTTTTTTTCATGATTTCCCTGGATAACCTTGATCCGTTGTTCTTCCAAATGAACTTTGTTATGTTTTTTTCTAAATCAGTAAAATTTTTTTTGGAAGTTCCATGAGTATGGCACTAAATAGATAGATGAGTTTGGGTAGGATGGTCATTTTTATTATATTGGCTCATCCTACGCATGAGCAGTTAATGTTTTTCCAATTGTTCAAGTCTAGTTTTAGTTGTGTGGACAGTGTTTTGTACTTGTGTTCATATAGTTCCTGTGTTTGTCTCAGGAGATAGATTCCTAAGAATTTTATTTTGTCTAAGGTAATTTTGAATGGGATTTCTCTTTCTAGTTCTTGCTGCTGAGCTGTGTTGGAATTATATAGAAATGCTGATGACTTATGTGGGTTTATTTTGTATCCTGCAACTTTGCTAAAGTTGTTGATTATTTTGATTAGCTTTTTGGTTGAATCTCTAAGATTCTTTAAGTAGACCATCATGTCATCTGCAAAGAGCGATAATTTGGTCTCCTCCTTGCCTATTTTAATGCCTTCAATTCCTTTACCTTCTCTAATTGCTACTGCTAGTGTTTCTAGTACAATGTCAAATAGTAGAGGTGATAATGGGCATCCTTGTTTCACTCCTGATCTTATTGGGAATGCATCTAGTTTATCCCCATTGCAGATGATATTAGCTGTTGGTTTTAGATATATACTGTTTATTATTTTTAGGAATGACCCTTCTATTCCTATGCTTTCTAGTGTTTTTAATAGGAATGGGTGTTGTATTTTATCAAAGGCTTTTTCTGCATCTATTGAGATAATCATGTGGTTCTTGCTAGTTTGCTTGTTGATGTGGTCAATTATGTGGATGGTTTTCCTAATATTGAACCAGCCCTGCATCCCTGGTATAAATCCTACTTGATCATGGTGGATGACCCTTCTGATCACTTGCTGGAGACTTTTTGCTAGTATCCTATTTAAGATTTTTGCATCTATATTCATTAGGGAGATTGGTCTATTATTTTCTTTCTCTGTTTTTGGCCTGCCTGGCTTTGGAATTAGTACCATGTTTGTGTCATAAAAGGAGTTTGTAAGAACTCCCTCTTTGCTTATTATGTCATATAGTTTGTATAGTATTGGAGTTAGCTGTTCTTTGAATGTTTGATAGAATTCACTGGTGAATCCATCAGGTCCTGGGGATTTTTTCTTAGGAACTTCTTTGATGGCCATTTGGATTTCTTTTTCTGATATGGGATTATTTAAGAAATCTATTTCTTCTTCTGTTAGTCTAGGCAATTTATATTTTTGTAAATATTCATCCATATCACCCAGGTTGGTATATTTATTGCCATATAGTTGGACAAAATAGTTTTTAATGATTGCCTTAATTTCCTCTTCATTGGAGGTGAGATCCCCCTTTTCATCCTTGATGCTGTTAATTTGCCTTACTTCTTTCCTTTTTTTAATTAGATTGACCAGTACTTTGTCTATTTTGTCTGTTTTTTTCAAAGTACCAGCTTCTAGTCTTGTTTATTAGCTCAATAGTTCTATCACTTTCAATTTTATTAATTTTTAGGATCTCTAGTTTGGTTTTCTTCTAGGGGTTTTTAATTTGTTTGTTCTCAAGTTTTTTGATTTGCATTTCCAATTCTTTGATCTCTGTTCTCCCTAATTTGTTAATATATGCACTCAAGGATATGAATTTTCCTCTAAGTACTGCCTTGGCTGCATCCCATAAGGTCTGAAAGAATGTCTCGCCATTGTCATTTTCCTCAATGAAATTATTGTTTCTATGACTTATTCTCTAACTAATAGATTTTGGAGTATCATATTTAATTTCCAATTAATTTTTGATTTGGCTCTCCATGTATCCTTACTGATCAATATTTTTATTGCCTTGTGATCTGAAAAGGCTGCATTTATTATTTCTGCTTTTCTGCATTTGAGTGCCATGTTTCTGTGACCTAGTGTATGATCTATTTTTGTGAATGTGCCATGTGGTGCTGAAAAGAAGGGTTATTCCTTTTTGTCCGTATTTATTTTTCTCCATAAGTTTATTAACTCGAATTTTTCTAAGATTTCATTCACCTCTTTTACCTCTTTCTTGTTTATTTCTTGGTTTGATTTATCTAAATTTGATAGTGGTTGGTTCAAGTCTCCCACTAATATGCTTTTGCTGTCTATTTCCTCCTTCAATTCTCCTAGTTTCTCCATTAAAAATTTGGATGCTATACCATTTGGTGCATACATGTTGATTAATGATATTTCCTCATTGTCTATACTCCCTTTTAACAGAATATATTTACCTTCCCTATCCCTTTTGATCAGGTCTATTTTTGCTTTGGCTTTGTCAGATATCATGATTGCAACTCCTGCGTTCTTTCTATCAGTTGAGGCCCAAAAGGTCTTACTCCAACCTTTAATTCTAACCTTGCGAGTATCAACCTGCATCATATGTGTTTCTTGAAGACAACAAATGGTAGGGTTTTGGGTTCTGATCCAATCTGCTATTTGTCTACATTTTATGGGTGAGTTCATCCCATTCATGTTCAAAGTTATGATTGTCAGTTGTGGATTTGCTGGCATCTTGATATCTTCCCCTAGTTTTGACCTTTCTTCTTTAGCTATATCCTTTTGAACCAGTGATTTACTTTAGGTCAGTCCCCCTAGTCCCCTCCGTTGATATGCTTCCCTTTCTAGCCCCTCCCTTTTTATACTCCCTTCCCTTACCCCTCCTTAATTTTCCTTTCTTTCTTTCCCTTTTGGATAAGATAGAGTTCAAGATCCCACTGGATCTAGATGTTCTTCCTTCTCAGATTTGATTTCACTGAGAGTAAGGATTAAGTAATTCCACTTCACGCTCTCTTCCTCTTCTTCTCTATGAGACTTCTTCCCCTCCCCTTCCCATGTGCATCTTTATATGGGAAAGATTATTCTATTAAGTCCCCCCTCTATTTCTTGAAGTAATTCTTAGTATTATCGACGGTTCCCCCCTCTCTTTTCCTTTCTTTGCCCCCACTTTCCCCAAATCTTCTTAATGCCCCAATCTTTCCCTATGCATGTTTCTTCTAACTACTCTTATGATGCATACAATTTTGAGAGTTACACAAAACATTTTCCCCACATATTAGTATATATAATTTGATGTAAATGTAGTCCTTATAGAAGAGAGTTTGACTTAAAGAAAAAGATAAGATTTCTCTCCTTTTCCCTTTCTTTCATATTTACCTTTTCATGTTTCTCTTGCTTTCTGTGCTTGGATATCAAATTTTCCACTAAGTTCTAGTCTTTTCTTATCAAATGCTTGGAAATCTTCTATTTTGTTGAATGCCCATAATTTCCCCTGGAAGTATATAGTCAGTTTTGCTGTGTAGTTGATTCTTGGTTGGAGACCCAGCTCTCTTGCCTTTCTAAATATCGTGTCCCATGCTTTGTGGTCTCTTAGTGTGTTAGCCGCTAAGTCGTGTGTGATCCTTATAGGAGCCCCCCTATATCTGAAGCTCCTCTTCTTGGCTTCTTGTAGGATTTTCTCCTTTTCTTGGAAGCTCTTGAATTTGGCAATTACATTCCTGGGGGTTGTCTTTTGGGGATTTAGTATAGAGGGTGTTCTATGGACCCTTTCTATTTCTATTTTGCCCCCTTGCTCCAGAACATTTGGGCAATTTTCTTCAATAATCTCCTATAGAATAACATCGAGTTTATTGTTTATCTCTGATTTTTCTGGGAGACCGATAATTCAGAGGTTGTCTTTTCTTCCTGTGTTTTCCAAGTCTGTGACCTTTTCAGTGAGATATTTTATATTTTTTTCTAATTCATTAATTTTTTGGCTTTGCTTTATTGATTTTTGCTGTTTTATGATCTCACTTTCTTCAAGTTGCTTAATTCTGGTCATTAGGGACTAGTTTTGCTTTTCAGCTTTGTCTGCCCTTATATTGGACGCTTCCAGCTCTTTCTCCAGTTGAGCCATCTTATCTATCAGACTGCTGATCTCTTTCTCCCATTTTTCTTTCTAGAAGTTTTCCATCTTTTCGTTAAGCTCCAGTTTGAGATCTTCCAGAGCTTGTTGATAGTTTCCATTTTGGGAGGCATGTTCTGATTTTTTTTTTGGATTTCATCCTCATTCTCTTCTTTTCCTTGGGTATTCCCATCATAAAAGTTTTCAATAGTCACCTTTTTTCCTTTCTTCCTGGAGGCTTGATTTTGGGCCATGTGAGCCATCCCTTTGGTGGCTTTATTCCCCTTTCCTTTTTGGTCTGGGGTCTGGGTGATATGGGCAGGTTTTCTGTGAATTTAGGTTACCTCAGACTAGTTCTTCCCAGCCTCCGAGGTTTCTTAGAGTGTGGGGCCTCTGATCACAGCCCAACCACCCAGGTGTTCAGCTCTGCCCAGATGCTCAGTGCAACCGCCCCGAGTACAGCTCCGTGGGTCCCCTGTGCTCAGTGCAGGATTCTCCCGTGAGTGAAACCACCCTGAGACATTGTTTCCTGGCAGTCCCCAGATCCCCAAGGACCCTGGAGTGCCCCCCAGACAGAGACGTTCCCCACTCACTTGCTGTCCCAGTGAGAGCTCCGGTAGCTCACTCTGGTTTGGTGGGGGATGTAAGGGGGGAGAAGGGAAGCTCAGTTCACGTTTCTGTGCAAGCTTTTCCTCCTTCTTATTATAGTGTGGAAATGTTCAAACCCCATGTACCTTCGCCTCTGTGGGGTACCGGGGAATCCTTCTATTCCTCCAAAGGTGATTTTTATGCTCCTTTGATGTAGTCTATTTCGTTCGGTGCCGGGGAGAGGAAGCGTGTGGTGTCTAGATTGCAGCCATGCTTACATAGCTATGTCTAGTTTTAATTTTGTGAAAAGTGTTTTGTAGTTGTGTTCATGTAGTTACTGTGTTTGTCTTCCCAAGTATTTTATATTGTCTAGGGTGATTTTAAATGGAATTTGTCTTTCTAATTCTTGCGGCTGAGATGTGTTGGAGATTTATAGAAATACTGATGACTTATGTGGGTTTATTTTGTATCCTGCAACTTTGCTAAAGTTGTTGATTATCTCCACTAGCTTTTTGGTTGATTTTCTAGGATTCTTTAAGTAGACCATCATATCATCCACAAAAAGTGATAGCTTGGTCTCCTCATTGCCAATTTTAATACCTTCAATTTCTTTTTCTTCTCTAATAGCTACTGCTAGTGTTTCTAGTACAATGTCAAATAATAGAGGTGATAATGGGCATCCTTGTTTCACTCATGATCTTATTGGGAATGTATCTAGCTTATCCCCATTGCAGATGATGTTGGCTGATGGTTTTAGATAAATACTGTTTATTATTTTTAAGAAAGACCCTTCTATTCCTATGTTTTCTAGTGTTTTCAATAGGAACGAGTGTTGTATTTAATCAAAGGCTTTTTCTGCATCTATTAAGATAACCATGTCATTTTTGTTGGTTTGCTTGTTGATATGGTGAATTATGTGGATGGTTTTACTGATAATCAACCATCCTTGCATTCCTGGTATAAATCCTACCTGATCATAATGAATAACCCTCATGATGACTTGCTGGAGTCTTTTTGCTAGTATCCTATTTAAGATTTTTGCATCTATGTTTATTAAGAAGATTGGTCTATAGTTTTCTTTCTCTATTTTTGACCTGCCTGGCTTTGGAATCAGTACCATATTTGAGTCATAAAAGGAATTTTGTGGTACTCCTTCTTTGCTTATCATGTCAAGTAATTTGTATAGTATCGGGATTATCTGTTCTTTGAATGTTTGATAGAATTCACTGGTGAATCCATCAGGCCCTGGGGATTTTTTTCTTAGGGAGTTCTTTGATGGCTTGTTCAAGTTCTTTTTCTGATATGGGATTATTTAAGAATTATATTTCTTCTTCTGTTAATCTAGAAAATTTATATTTTTGTAAATATTCATCCATATCACCTATATTGACATATTTATTGCCATATATTTGAGCAAATTAGTTTAATAATTGCCTTAATTTCCTCTTCTTTGGAGCTAAGGTCTCCGTTTTCATCTATGATGCTGTTAATTTGGTTTTCTTCTTTCCTTTTTTTAATTAGATTTACTAGTACTTTGTCTATTTTGTTTGTTTTTTCAAAATACCAGCTTCTAGTCTAATTTATTAGTTCAATAGTTCTTTCACTTTTGATTTTATTAATTTCCCCATTAATTTTTAGGATCTCTAATTTAGTTCTCTTTTGGGGATTTTTGATTTGTTGGCTTTCAAGTTTTTTTTTGATTTGCATGTCCAATTCATTGACCTCTACCCTCCCCAATTTGTTAATATATGAACTCAAGGATACAAATTTTCCCCTGAGTAGTGTTTTGGCAGCATCCCATATATTATGAAAGGATGTCTCATCATTGTCATTTTCTTAAATGAAATAATTAATTGTTTCTATGATTTATTCCCTAACTAACCAATTTTGGACACTCATATCATTTAATTTCCAATTAATTTATTTTTGGTTTGGCTCTCCATATACACTTACTGATCATTATTTTTATTGCATTATGATCTGAAAAGTTTGCATTTATTGTTTCTGCCATTCTGCATTTGTTTGCCATGTTTTTATGACCTAGTACATGGTCAATCTTTGTGAATGTAGCATGTGCTACTGAAAAGAAGGTGTATTCCTTTTTGTTCCTATTTATTTTTCTCCATATATGTATATTTACCTTCCCTATGCCTTTTAATCAGATCTATTTGTATTTTGTCTTTGTCAGATATCATGATTGCAACTTCTGCCTTCTTTATGTCAGTTGAGGCCCAATACGTTTTGCTCCACCTTTGATTCTAACCTTGTGAGTATCTACCCGCCTTAGGTATGTTTCTTTTAGACAACATATGGTAGGATTTTTTATTGTAATCCATTCTCCTATTTGTTTTTGTTTTATTCATGAGTTCATCCCATTTACATTCAAAGTTATGATTGTCACTTGTGTGTTCCTAGCATTTTGATATCTCCTCCTAGTTCTGTCCTTTTTTCTTTTGCTATATCCTTTTAAACCAGTGGTTTACTTCTAATTAATCCCTGTAATCCCTCCCTCAATATGCTTCCCTTTCTGGTGCCTCCATTTTTGTTCCCTTCTTGTTTTTTTAGGGTCTGTTAACTTTCCTCTCTTCTCTCTTTCCCTCCCTTTTTGTACTCCCTCCCCTCTACTCCTCTTAGTTTTCCCTTCTCACTGTAGGATAAAATAGAATTCAAGACCCCAATGATTCTAGATTCTCTTCCCTCTCAGAATTTATTTCACTGAGCTTAAGGTTTAAGTATTACCTATTAGCACTCTCTTCTTCTCCTTCTTATAAGAGTATTCTTCCCCTTCCCTTCCCATGTGTATCTTTGTGTGATAAAGAATATCCTATTTATTTTATTTCTTCAAGTATCTCTTGGTGCCCTCTTTTATACCCCCTCCCTTTTTTGCATATCATCTTATAACACTTATTACCCCAGTCTCTTCCTGTGAATGATTCTTCTCATTAATATAATAGTGAATATAATTTTTGAGAGTTACAAATAACATTTCCCCTTCATATTAATATATATATATATATATATATATATATATATAATTTGATCTAATTGTAGCCCTTAAAGAAGAAAGTTTTAAGAAAAACACATTTCCCCCATTCCCTCTCTTATTTACCTTTTCATGTTTCTCTTGATCTTTGTATTTGGATATCAAAGTTTACACTTAGTTCTGGTATTTTCTTTACAAATACCTGGAAATCTTCTATTTTGTTGAATACCCATACTTTCCCCTGGAAGTATATAGTCAATTTTGATGGATAGGTGATCCTTGGTTGAAGACCCAATTCTCTTGCCTTTCTGAATATCATGTTTCAAGCCTTTCAGTCCTTTAGGGTGGAAACTGCCAGGTCTGTTGTGATCCTGATTGGTGCCCCTTGGTATCTGAATTTTCTTTTTTTTGACTTCTTGTAGAATTTTCTCCTTAGCTTGAAAGCTCTTGAATTTGGCAATTACATTCCTTAGAGTAGTCTTTTGAGGATTTAGTGTAGAGGGTGTTCTATGAACTCTTTCAATGTCTATTTTGCCCCTTGTTCAAGAACATCAGGGCAGTTTTCTTGGATGATTTCTTGTAGTATGATGTCATTATGTCTGTTTATTTCTGGATTTTCAGGTAGACGAATGATTCTCAAATTGTCTCATTGTGATCTGTTTCCCTGATATGTCATCTTGTGAGTGAGATATTTTATAGTTTCTTCTATTTTTTCAGTTTTTTGACTGCTTTATTAATTCTTGCTGTATTGCAAGATCATTGTCTTCCAGTTGCCTAATTCTTGTCTTTAAGGACTGTTTTCCTGCTATAATCTTTTGATTTTCCTTTTTGCTTTTTTCTATCCTGCTTTTCATGGCTTCCACCTGTTCCTCCCATTGGAAGTTTTTGTCCTTTAAACTGTTATTTTCTCTTTGACTTATTTCCCACTTTTCTTGCCAGAAATCTTCCATCTTTTTGATAAGCTCTAATTTAAATTCTTCAAGAGCTTGTGGACAATTTCCATTTTTTGGAAGGTTTTGGTGCATTTATTTCAATTTCCTCCTGTATTTCCTCTGTAAAAGTTTTCCAGGGTCAACCCCTTCTTCCTGTTTTTCTTGGAGCAAGGTTGTTGCTCCTGGGCACAATTTGCCATCACTGTGGAGGTTTTTTATTTCCCTTTTAGTCAGAAATATGAGTAAGACAGGTAGGCTTGGTGTGTATGGAGCTAAGGAGCTAGGATTTTGCCCAAGGCAAGCTCTCAAATCTCTGAAGCTTCTGCTGTTTGCTGCCCTTCTCTGTGCTATTTTCCCGCGAGCACCCCCGGTCTGTGCTCTTCAGCTAGCTGGGGTTTCAGGTGTAGCTGCTCTCAGGGATAGGTCTTTGGTGGTCTTAGTCAATTCCCAAGGACCTAGAGGTGCCCCTCGTTCACTGATTCTGGCATGCACTGGCTCTGACTCTGGCTCCATAGGTGGGGCTGGGGAGGGTAGATCAGCTCATGGTTTTGGTGGGAGCTTTTTCACCCCCTTATAGTGTGGAAATGCCCACATTCCACATACCATCAATTCTGTACCCTATTGTAGATTCCCTTCATTCTTATGAATTTGGTTTTTTTTGGTGTTTTGAGGTAGTCTATATCGGTGGGTGCTGAGGAGAGGTAGAGTCTTGTGTCTAGACTGCCACCACATTTACCTGGGGCAGGCTTTTAAATCTTTTAAAGATTTTTGGGCATAATTCCAAATTGTCCTCCAGAATGGTTGGACCAATTTACAACTACACCAGCAATGTATTAGAGTACCAATTGTGCCACATCCCCTCCAACATTTATCACTTTCTTTTACTGTCATATTGACCAATCTGCTAGGTGTGGGGTGGTACCTGAGAGTTGTTTTGATTTGCATTTTTCTAATCAAGGGATTTAGAACCCTTTTTCATATGGTTATTGATAGTTTCCATTTCTTCTTGTGAAAACTGCATGCTCATATCCTTTGACCATTTTTCAGTTAGGGACTTGATATTGCTTTTAATCACTGCATAAACACAATTTTTAATGACAATTTTTCTTCATTCTTCTTTTGAGTGCTGGATATAGAGGCCAGAAGATCCAAATGTGGCCCTAGGCCTAGAGATTGGCTACTATTTCATCATATACTCAGCTGTTCACAAACACACACACAATGTATTATATGTTTCATTTGTGTTATATGATTGGTTATGGTTACTTATATGTGGGTCATAAGAAATCACTGTGGTTTGCAGGCAGTCAAATTGCCTGCAGCTGCTAAATGGGCTGACTTAATGAGTAAAGCACTCTACTGTTTTAAGAACAGCAGCTGGGGCAAGCCGGAAAAGGTCTCAGGAAACCTCCAGGGATAGAATTGTTTGTGGCAAGGACTTATATTCAGTTTTTTGTCTCAAAAGGTTTTTTTTTTTGATTGGACCAAGAGATGAACATGAGGAAAACAGGAATGCAGCCCTATAATATTGGTAGAAAAACAGAAGGTGAGTGCGTTGGTCATCTTCTACCTTAGGTGAGAGTAGCCTAGTTTATGGATTGAGCCCTGGCTTTGGAGGTACAAACTTATACCATCAAGAGGTTGAGATCTCAGGACCCACCTAGTCTAGTTCATACTTACAGGACTATAATCGTGTTGGTGAACTTATGGCATCTGTGCCAGAAGTATCTGCTCCCATCCCCCTCTCACTGCACTTGAGGACATTTTTTAAATCACCTGTCCCTCTTCCCAGCAGCTCAATAGGAGTATTTCCTCCCTCCCCTTTCTGGGGTAAGGGGCTGGTTCATATGCAGCATGGGGGTACAGTTTGGGCATTTGGTCTCTAATAGGTTCACCATCACTGCTTTATAATACCCTCAACTACTGGCCAACTAGATAAGTGGTTTTCAAAGTGTGATGCCCTGACCATGGAAGTCCCTTTCAGGTGATCTTTGAATTCAAATTTATCTTCATAATAATGTACATTGTCTTTCAGTCATGTCTAACTCTTCATGATTCCATTTAGGTATTCTTGGTAAAGATACTGGAGTGTTTTTGTGGTTTACCATTTTCCTCTCCAGCTCATTTGACAGAGAGGGAAACTGAGGCAAATAGGGTTAAGGGATTTGCACAGCAACACACAACTAGAAAGTGTCTGCAACTGGGTTTGAGCTCAGGAAGATGAGTCTTCCTGAATGCAAACCCAATGTTCTATTTATCCACTCCTTCCATAATAATACTAAGATGTAATTTGCCAATTAAAGTACTCCCTTTTCTCACTACACATCTTGGACTTTTCTTTATGTACAGCAACCAAAGGAACATATCCCAGTGGACTGAATGCAGAAGCAGATATCTTCTATTAATCTGGACATTAAAGAGATTTGTGAAATTTGTAAAACATTGGCATTTTTCTCATGTTTTGTTTTGGAAAATATAGTTACATTTTCATAAAAAATATGTTACTTATATTTACACTTAATGGGTTTATTGTTGGTATTAAAATGAATGAAGAATATTTTTAAATTGTTTTAATTTCCAATATGGTAAATATTAATGTTATAACCCATATTAGAAAAATAAGAACTCTTTGAAGCACTCAATAATTTTTAAGGGTGTAAAGGAATCTTAAGACCAAAGTGTTTAAGAACCTCTGAGCTAGACTTTCTTGGAAGACTTCAAGTGATGGAGAACATGCAATCTCCAGAGGCAGCCTATTCATTCCACTTTGGGACAATTTTAATGAGTAGAAGGTTTTTTTTTTCCTAAATAGAGCGTGTGTGGCTTTCTTCAGCTTCCAAGCATTGCTTCTAGTTATGCCCTCTGAGTCAGAAAATCTAAGTTCAAATTCCAGCTGGAAAACTCAGAAGCTGTAGATTTCTGACCTTGGAATTTATAGTCATAGAAGATGAATCTGATCTATGACAGTAAGCTCCTTGAGGACAAGGACTAGTTTTGTTTTTCCATTGTATCCTCCATGCTTAGCACATCATCCTAAACATAGTAAGCCCTTAATTTATCCTCATTGATTGACAGAATTGATAGAGAACTTTTCCCAGAATCAACTCTTGCTTCTTTTGCTCTCAGGGTCTGTTATAGTTTCTGGTGGGCTAGTATAGTAATTGAAAACATTTGATTTAGGATTATAGTAATGAGCTAATGGAATCTTTAAAAGGCCATCTAGTCTACTTCCCTGTATATGCTAAGAAATTCACTCAAACTGTATTTGAAAATTTTTCATTTAAAAGCATCAGACAAAGGAAGGGCAGTCTGAAGCACCAGAGGAGTCCAGATATGGAGTAAGAGGACCTACATTTGAATCTGAGTTTTGCCATTTACCACCTGTGTGACCTTCAGGAAGGGTCTCTAACTCTGCGTATAGCTTGTTCTTCTGTATAGTAGGAAAATATTACTAGTGTTCTATGATTTTTAGACATGGTCTTTCAGAAATGAAGTTTTAAAAATTTAACATAATTTAAAAATCCAGTATTTCTCACTAAGACAGAAATGTCCAAACTGATCTAATCCCTTGAACTATGACCACGTTGAACCTTGGCCTATGATGATGAAGTAGTTCCAAGACCTTGAATACTTCTCTACTCCTCTATGATTTGGGGTGCATTTATAGGAATCTTGAACAAGGAAAAAAGTCATAATATGCTGAAATATACTTTGAGAGTTAAAAATATTCTACTCAATCAATGATAACTTAATAACTACTTAGTTCCTTCCTTGAGCATTTTTCTGAAGGGTTGAAAGTGATCCCTCCCTATTATTGATTTATTCAATATCTTTTCTGTATGGAGAAGAATAGATCATAGTCTAGCTTTGGACCTGAATTCTTAGCAGTAAAACAAAGGGGTTATATTAGATGATTTCTAAAGGTCTTTCTAGCTACACATCTATTATTCCATTTCCCTCTCACATGTGAGGCATCTAGACAAGCTACTCAAGGTTTTAGGTGTTTTGTAGGTCCATACTCATTCAAAATCTTAATTGAAGACTGATATGTTTATTTTTACTAGACTGTTAGAGGGCACACTGTAAAACATTCATTGAAAGATTGTAGTAATACATGTATGGAAGCATAAACATTTTGAAAATATGTGTGGTGAAGGGGCATGTCTGGATTTGAGAGTTTGGGAATTTGTCAATATTGACCCCATTGCACATGTAAGACAAAGAAAACTCATCTCAATCGAATAACATATACAGCATATAAGATATAAGTGTAATGGCCTGTCTCCTAAAGCAGTGTTTTCCCTTTCACTAAAAATCTTAGTTTAAGTAAAGGATGAATGACCACTTATTGAATGATGTTGTAGAGATTTCTGATTAGGTTTGGGTGAGATCTGTGAGATCTTCCAACTCTTAAGATCTAGGATCTAGGATTTTGTCACTCCCTCAAAATTGTACAATTTTAGAGGCAAGCCAATCAGAGAAGGTAGTCCATTGGCCATTTTGGCCTTGGTCAAAATGTCTAGTGTCTAGAATCATGGAAAACAGAGGTCATGCAAATAGCGGTCCTTCTGCTTCCATGATCATGTTATCACCCGATATACCATCTTTCAGAAACATGTGGCTTTTTTTTCTTTGAATATCTTATGGAGCCTTAGGAATTATTCATTTGGTAATAAAGTCACCCTGAGGAATTCTAGGAGTTATGCAATTTCTAATAAAGTCACCCCAAGGAATCCTAGGAGTTATGCAATTGGTAATAAAGTTCACAAAAGAACTAACCTGAACTCAGGGGGGAGGACTATGTTAGTACATTTTTCCCCGAGTGGAGGAAGAATTTTTGGCAAGCTCACATAACAAATTCCATTTCTCAAATGATCCCACCTGCAAATGAAATCCTGTGATTGCTATTTATTATTTGTTGGACACAAGCTGTGTACTTAGTACTATTTAAAACACACACTATAAAAGGGATGACATCGTCTATGCCTCAGGGCTTCACCATTTCAACTCCATATAGAAAAATATTCAGATAGTACATAAGCTGAAAAAAAGGTTTAAAAAGTGAGAATATTCTTTTAAAGTTATTTCCTTTTCTGGTTTTTAGAAGAAATACTGGGCAGCTAAATAGCCTAGTGGAAAGAGTGCCAGACCTAGAGTTAGGAGGACTCAGATTCAAATTTTGCTTCAGATACTTCCAAACTGTACCACCCTGGACAAGTTACTTAAACCCAATTGCCTAACCCTTACCCCTCTTCTGCCTTAATATTGATTCTAAGACAGAAGGTAAGAGAAAGAATACTCAAGGAGGGAAGATCTAGTCATATGGTATATGGTTATAGCCTATAGTCAATTAATTCATTCAGAATCTTAGGATATTGTTTGGTAAGCCAATGATGTTTGGTATAATATAAGTCTGTGATGGTGAACTTATGACATACGTGTCAGCACTGATACACGTAGCCATTTTTGATGACATGTGGGCTCAGTGAACTTTGGGGCCCTGGAACTGCTGGAGGAGGGGAGGGGGGACGGGCTGCTATATGTGCTGGCCAAGGGGGTAGGGGGTGAGCAGTGGGCACAAGCACCAGGTGTCTGGGTTACGTAGGGCTCTTGTGGGGGCAGGGAGGAGGAGCCTACTCCAGCAGGCAGGCTGGTGGGTGGCAGCTGCTGTTCAGAAGAGGTGGGGTGGGGCCAGGCCAGAGGAAGACTGGGCAGGGCTCTGGAGGAGTGCCATTACCAGACACTTTTAGCACCCTGAAAAACATAGCAATGGCTTTACTCAAAAATTTTCCCTCTACGTACTTTTGTGAGACCTTATTCTCAGTGTTAAATAATACCAAAACCAACAAGAGAAACAGATTTACAGATGAAGTTAGTAGTGCTTGGTTGGACTTGAAGTGTACAAAATACCAACCTTCAATTGAAGATTTAGCCAATGAAACTCAACAAGAAAAAAGTCACTAATAGGCAGGTTAGTTAAAGAATTACCCCTCCCCCACCCCACAGACAAGTTAAATATTATCAAGACCAACAAAAGAAATTGACTGACAGATGAACAAAGAAATCACTAAGCAGCTAAATTAAATAATTAGTTCTTGGTTTATTAAATACAGTTATACATCACAATTATACATTTTTTAATTTAAGCTATATATATATCACAAAATTATATTGTTTTTTTTCTCAAAGTAACACACCACCTGAGTTATGCTCAGTTTTTTGGTGAATTTTGACACACCAAACTCAAAAAGTTGCCCATCACTGATATAAGCTATGGTATCCAAAATGTTACCCAAGGGGAACACTTGGGAAAACAGCATTTCTTATATATCCTAATATGTATTTTTAAAAATTAACTTGTTACTTTAAAATTCCCAGGTATTTCCCTCCCTACTTCCACTCCCTATGCTAGAGAAGTGAATCATTTGACAATATATGTATGCATGTATATATAAACTGATTAATAAAAATCAAGACATAACTTTATATACATGTAAAGTTGTCTTGATTTTTATTATTAGACACACAATTTATTCCTCCAAGACATCTTTCATAAAATAATATACTTAATTTCCATTCAACAAGTATTTTTAAAATGTTGTGCCAAGCACCATGTTTAGTGTCTACGGTGTCTTTCCTGAAGAATCTTAAAGTATTACACATTTATTATTCATTAATCTTCTCAATAATGCTATAAAATAAATTCAGGGCAGATGAAAATCTCTATTTTTAAAAGGGAGAAAAAACAATGGAAGTGATTTACTTAGAATTACACAGAGAGTGAGACTTTGGTGCCAACAGATATCAGAAGAATAATAAGGGCACAGATTTGGAGCAGAAAGGGACCAGAGGGATTTCATCTAGTTCAATCCACTTATTTTTCTGGTGAGAAAACTGAAGCCCAGAGAGATATGCTACTTGTTTAAGGTCATAAAACTAGTAAGTGGTAGAGCTTGGATTTGAACCTTGGTCCTTTGGGCAGCTAGATGATGCACTGGATAGAGTGCCTGGCCTGGAGTCAAGAATACTCATCTTCCTGAGTTCAATCCAGCCTGAGATACTTAGTAATTGCATGACATTGGGCAAATCACTTAACCCTTTTTGCCTCAGTTTCCTCATCCATTCAATGAGCTGGAGAAGGAAATGGCAAATTACTTCAGTACCTCTGCCAAGAAAACCCCAAATGTGGTCACAGAGTTGGACATGACTGAAAAATGACTGAACTATCACCACCATCTTTGACTCTACTATCTTCATAGAGATACCCCTTTCTCTGTCCTTGATTCTCTCCTTTACTGACTCCTAAAGAAATTTGTTTCCATGCTTATTTTTTTCCTTCCAGCATTTTCACGATGTTTTCTATTGTCTCCTTCTCCTCTATCTTTAAATATATACATGTGTATGTTATATATATGTATGTATGTATTTATAGATATGTATGTTATATATATATACATATGTATGTATATATATATATATATATATGTATGTATTTACAAATGTATTTCTTGGGGGAGGTGTTTCCCTGAGCTTTATTTCTCCTTCCAGCTAGTGTCTGATTTTCTCCTTTCTTTTGTTGCCAAACTCCTTGAATGAATGAGCTATACCTGCTGTGTCCATTTCCTCTCTACCTAAACCCTCCTTAATACCCTACAATCTATCTTACCTTTATTGTCTTTGGTGTCAATGTAGGGTTAGCAGAGAAATAAGAAACGAGACCCTGGAGGATTATAGGCTCCTAGAATATTAATGCTTAAAGGGACCTTAGAGAGAACTCATCTAACTTAGAGAATCATAGGCTGTAGGGATGCAAGAGACCCCTGAGATGGTCTAGTTCAATCTTTTCATTTTATAGATGAGGAGACTGGGGACCCATCAAAGTAAAGAGTTTTGCCCACATTAGCATAACTGATTCAAAATCTGATTGTAGGATAGGAAGGGCAGGAAGGTCCATGGAAGACTGGCAGGCTGCCTGAGGGAGTGAGAGTCAGTATGGCACTGGGGAAAAGGCACTTACTCTGGAGTGTAGAGGACCTGGGTTTGATCCCCTGAGTAGCTTTGCTACTTATCAGTTACGGGACTTTGGGTAAGTCACTTAACCTCTTAAACTCAGTTTCCTCATCTGTAAAATGAATTAACCCATCTCGAAGGTCTCTAACCATCTTTATAGCTGATATGATACTCTAAATTTTGCCAGATGGGGTTAAAAGTAGAATTGGGCAGATCAATCAGTCAGCAAGCATTAAGTGTTTCCTGTATGTTAGACACTGTGTTAGGGACAGGGAATATAAATACAAAGAATGAAACAATCCCTACTCTCTAGGAGCTTAGATTCTTATGAGAGGGGAGACTGTAAGTATATACAACACACAAGTGAAGTGAGTAAATAAATGCATATGTAAAACAGTTAAAGTAGTCTGTGAGGGTATTAGCATCTGAAGGGATTATGAGTTTACATTTTATCCAAGAAACAAAAGGGAGTTATTGAAATGGACCCAGTAAGGTAGTGACATGGTCAGGGGGTCTGTGAACTTGGAAAGGAGAAAACCAACACATCTGTATTTCAGTAGATTTGATTTCTTTTGTAATCCTATATATTTTGTTTTAAGCATTAAAAAAAACTGCCATGAAAAGGGATCTACAGACTTCTCCAGATCACCCAATGGGTCTCTGATCACCAGATCACCCAATGGGTCACCCCCAAAAAAGATTAAGAACTTTTGTGTTCTTAATGTGGCTGCCTTGTGTAGGGCAGATTGGAGATAATGAAAAGCCATAGTCCAGAGACCAGAGGGGATATCTACTTGGAGCTGTCTACCAATGAGGAGATAAAACATGGTGGATACACACAGGAAGAGGGAGAACAGAGAAGAACTGTCAGCATGTGGTACTGATTGGGCTATACATGAATAAGGACATGAGTGGGGATACCTCACATACAAACTTTTGACCCAAATCAGTTAACTCATTAAAAAAAAAAACAAAAAAAAAACCTCTTACCTTCTGTTTTAGAATCAGTATTATTTGTTTCCAGGAAGAACATTGATATGGGTGAGGCAATTGGGGGAAGTGACTTGCCTAGGGTCACATAGCTAGGAAGTGTCAAAGGCTGGATTTGAACTTCCTGCCTCCAGACCTGGAGCTTTGTCCACTAAATCACTTACTTGTGCCCAGTTCACTCATTTAAGGAAAAATCTTATTGTGGAAAGAAAGAGCAATCCCAAATGTCCCCAACTTTTTGATTCCCAAGTCCTCATCTATAAGGCAGGTTACTGCTTAGGACCTTCAATTACAGAACCTCAGGTGCTGATCCACATGATTGATGGAGGTTTCTTGACTAAGAGAGTGGAGAAAACACTTGGATAAGAGTTGGGAAAACCTTGAATCCCACCTTTCCTAACTATGAGCTGTGTGATCCAAGACAAGCTAAGGCAAAACTCTCTGAACTGTAGTTTCCCAATCTGTAAAATGAGGACAATATTAGCACCTACCTCATAGAATTATTATGAGGAATAAGTGGGATCATATTTGTGGAGTGCTTCGTACACCTGTTTATACAGGTCTAGTAAAAAAGAAAAAGAAAAAAGAGACAAACAGACTTGAATCACTCCCTTGAGGCCCCAAGGAGCTAACAAGTCTCTTCCAGTTGCAGATGTCTTATCTACACTTTGGGGTTTCCTATCAGAGGGTTGGCTCTCCTTTTTAGTTCATCTGTACAATGCAGGTGGATGGCTGCACGGTGCTGGGTCCTTTTCCTTGGTTCATATCCCCAGCCCTGACAATTTCTATAGTTTCTCTTCTTTGACATCCAATCAAAGCCCTCTCGATCTGCTACTCCACCCCCCTCCCTGCATCCCCCTGGTCTCCCCAAGGAAATGGCAACTGGAATGCTATCACTGCAGTTTTGCAATAGATACTTTTATACAAACATTACCAATAACAGGTCATCTCACCCAAAGGAAACATCACATTCTATTCTTCCATATTATTCCCTGCATCTCAATACCTACCAAACCTCATTTTTGGACTTTGTCCTTTGTTTTATTTTTTTTTTTAAGATTTTACTTATAATTACAACAATATAAAAACTAATTTTTATATGCATTTTTGAGGTGTATTGTGTTCAGTCATTTAAGTCATGCCCAGCTCTTCCTGGAAAGGGTCCTGGAGTGGTTTGTCATTTCCTTCTGCAACCCATTTTACAAATGAGGAAACTGAGGTAGGTAGGGTCAAATGACTTGACCAGGATCATATATTATCTCATTTGATCCTCACCACCCTTATGAGATAGGTGCTACTATTATCCCTATTTTATAGCTAAGGAAGCTGTAAGAGATTGATTTGCCCAGTCACATAGCTGGTATGTCTATGAAGTGGTAAGTTGCCTGAGTTATCTCCATAAGACTATTTCTTCTACTGATTGTGCAAAATGCTCTACTGTCTTTTCCAAAGTTGTTCTAGAAATTTGTTTCTCATCTTATATTTCTCTCCTCTCTAAAGAATATACCTCCAGGTCCCTAGTGGAGACTTGTGAATTTCCTGTAGAGAGAAAAATGGATTTCTCTTTGGCAATAGCTGTTCACCATTCTTTTAGGTAGCCTTGTAATGGTCTTTTTTTTGTTTTTTTTAATACTTTATTTTCCCAAATATGCAGTCATTTTCATTATACATTTTCCAAAATGATAAAATCCAAATTGCCTTCCTCCTTTTTTTTTTACTATCCTCCTTCTGGTGATGGTAAACAATTTGATTTGGGTTATACATGTGTGATCATTGTAATGGTCTTTTATAAACATTTTTATTTTTTATACCAGATTTTTAGACCCATTTTATAGATAAGTAACTGAAGAGGGATTTAAACCAAGGTCTTTCTAATGTCAAGTCCAGCACCCTGTCTATTACATCAAATTGCCTTGTATATGTGTTATGGGAAAAGTCAAAAAAATTTATTCTAGATGAGAGAAGGGAGGGGTCTCTTTTGGTTAAGGAAATCAGGGAAAACTTCCTGAAGGAGGTGGAAATAATATCTGAATTGACTCCAAGGAGTGAGAAGATTGTAACAGCAGACAATGGAAAGAGAAAGCATTGCAAGCATAGAGAATCATATAATTGAAGGCAGTGAAGCAAGAAAGAATATAACATTTTAGGGAAACAATCATCTAAATTGACTATTATATAGACCAGGGATATCAAACATGCAGCCTGCCCAGGCTTGTAATACTCCCAAGTACCCTGAACCATATTAAAACACAAATGAAAAAATACAATGGAACATAGACCCAAAGTCAATATTTAGTCTAAAGATATTCTCATGCATGGTTTAGTGGCCTCCATTGCTATTTGAGTTTGACACCACTGGTGTAGAATATCTCAAGGGAAGAAGTACATGTGGAGACAAACTGTGGAGGCCCTAAAATAACAGGGTGAATATGTGGTGCTTTATTTAATGGCGCATGGGAAGCCATCAATGGCTTTGAAGGAATGGCAAAGGAGCCGATCAGTTTTTCTTTGGGAAAACTAATCTGGCAGTGATGGGTAAGATGGTTTGGAGTGCAGATGGCTTAGGCAATTGTTGAAATAAACCTGGTAAGAGGTAATGAAAACTCAGTCTTTCACTGGAGAGTGCTGGACTAAATGGTTTATAAAGTTCCATCTATTTGTAACATTCTGTGATAGAATATTACAGAGATCAAATTAAAAGGACCAGGAAACTAATTGAATATTGGCAGTGAGAACAAGGTGGGAGTGGCTAGTTGGCACCATGCCTAGAATCAGGAAGATTCATCTTCCTGAGTTAAAATATGGCTTAAGATACTTCCTAGTTGTATGATTATGCGTAAGCCATTTAGCCCTGTTTGCCTCAGTTTTCTCATCTGTAAAATGAACTGGAGAAGGAAGTAGCAAACCACTCTGCTATCTTTGCCAAGAAAATTCAAACTAGTCACACATTCAGGGAAAGGAGAAAGAGAGTGAGAGGAGGAGATGATTCTAAAGTGTTGAGCATGGATGACAAAGAGAATTACAGTGTTCATGACTGGTACAAGAAATCATAAGAATATTCCATTGGGGGGCGGAGTGGGGAAGAGGAGGAAAAGAGGAGGAAGGAAGATAATTAGTCCTGGAGGGAGGATTCTGTTCAAGAATATCTTAATGAAGTAGGTAGCACTCAAGGATGGGCTTTGAAAAGTGTGGTGAATTTTTGACAAGCAAAGAGGAGGAAGCAGTTATTTTCTGTCTCCTTTTTCTGTATTATTTACAAATGTAAGGAAAGGCACTCTCAACCACCTTTTAAGTTAATTTCCTTTCTTTACTGTGGGGAATGATCATATGGTGGCCAATGTTGTAGTTCTATGAAGACAGATTTTTTTAGGTACAAACAATAAAATGCCAATTGAATCTTTTTACCAGAGCCACAAAATTTTGCCTCAATCCTATCAAGCCAGAGCAGGTCTGGAGGATGTTTTTTTTTTCACTGTGAGTTTTTTTTTCTTTTCTTTCTGAGCAGTGAAATGTGACATAATGTGACATAATTGAGCAGATTTTCAAATTCATCTGCAAAGTTGTCCTGACTATGGCACAGTCTTCAGTTACCTCATTAGTTTTAGCCCCTGGGCGAGCACATCCTTATTTGACTATTTCACAGCAAGGATCCTCGATTAGAAATATATACAGACAAAATTGCTGCTGAAATAGGTCACTCTCTATGCCTTCTACTCAGACCTGATGCTGACTGTAAATGCAGAATGAAATACTGTGCTTGGCCTCTCTCTCATCACTTACTATCAGCCTAACGAGAATCACGTGTGTGGATAAAAGGTTTCCTCTAATTCTTTGCAGACACTGCCGTACGTACCAAAACAGAAGAATGCTCATTAGCTTCCAGGAAGGAGAGAAAACCCCTGGCATTCTACAAAATGTTCGTTCATATTCTTGCTAAATCAGCAAACTCTTGAGAGAGGCGACCACAGTGACTTTGAATTTTGGGTTGCCCCAAAATGCCAAATGAATGGATGATGACTCTGAGTTAAACAGAGAAACAAGAATCACTTGTAAGATATTCATTGTAAGGTTGTGGGTTTTATGACACTTGTCAACACCTTTCCTAATTCTCCATCAATTTATGATACTTATATCCCTGTCCTGAAAATTGCCAGTTGGCTACAGGATGCTGGACCAATCTGGGGCTTTGTGATTGGTGGCTAGTGAGGTCAGAAGCAGCCCTTTAATTCCACTCACTGTGCATGATATCCTTTTGGCCTTGACTTTATTTTTGGTTTACATTCACAGAATTTCTTCCCCACAATTAGAAATTAGGTAGTCTAGGATGTCTGTTTCAAGAGATTCACCAGCCAGCTTTCCAGTGGCTAAAGTCCCTGGACATTTGACTAATGTTCAGTTGTACAATACCAAAGAAACTGAGAGCAAGGGGCTAACAACAGACATTGACAAGAGGTATTGGGAGATGCTTGCTCTGCTTGAGTTTTGTAATGTAAGCTGAAAATTGTCTGGTTCCTAAAATCCATTGCAGATAAATGGTGAACAATTGTGAATGGCCATGAGGCAGTGCTAAAAATGTTGGGGAAAGTCCATCTTGTCAGTGATAAGTATTTGAATTCCAGGATTTGATGGATAACAATTAAAATCATAAGAAACACATAACAAAATAATAATAATTATTAGCATATCTGGCACTTATATAGTGCTTTAAGATTTACAAAATTCTCATACGGGCAGCTGGGTGGCTCAGTAGATTGAGAGCCTGACTTAGAGACAAGAGTTCCTGGGTTCAAATTTGGCCTCAGATACTTCCTAGCTGTGTGACCCTGAAAAATTCACTTAACCCCCATTGCCTAGTCCTTAGCACTCTTCTGACTTAGAATAAGACAGAAGATAAGTTTTTTAAAAAAAAAGATTTACAAAATTCTTTGCAAATATTATATCATTTGATACTCCCAATGAATGTTATTATCCCCAGATTACAGCTAAGGAAACTGAGGCATACAGAGATTACTTCCCCAGGGTCACAAAGGTAGTGAGTTTCTGGGGCTGGATTTGAACTCAGGTCTTCCCAATTCTGGATATAGTTTTTTATTCACAATACCATCAAATTGTTCAAATGTCAATTATTTATTTGATTTATTCAAAATAATTTAATATCTGTTGTTACAACAGTTTATATTTAATTTGATTCATTACTGCCATTCTTATTATTTTCACAAATCACCATTCAATCATTTTTCAGTCACATCTAACTCTTTGTGATCCCATTTGAAGTTTTCTTGGCAAAGATATCATAGTGGTTTGTCATTTCCTCCTCCAACTCATTTTACAGATGAGAAAACCGAGGCAAACAGAGTTAAGTGACTTGACCAGGCCAGATTTGAATTTAGGAATAGGAGTCTTTTTTGGCTAGCTGCCCATATTTTCATAAATGGCTGATTTTATATAGTGTCTTATCTATGAAGCCAATGCTCTAGAGTAGAAAGAACACTGGCTTTAGGGGAAAAGGACCGCCCTACAAGTCTTCCTCTCCTGCTTACTGTTAGTGTGACTTGGAGCAGATCCCTTCTCCTGCCTAGACTCAGTATCCTCATTTGTAAAATGAAAGGGTTCGACAAAATGGCGCTGGATTGTCAGTCTTCCAAATGATGACACTACAATCTCATTTGAACTCACAATAAACAAAGAGGGTGCTCCTGCTATTATTAGCACCATTTAATGTTGGTAGAACCCAGAAGCAGGTCTTTTAACTTCAGATAAAAGCACCACAGCTGGTCCCATTTATGAGAATGGAGGTGGATCAGGGGAGGAAATTCTATGCTTTCAAGGACCTAGGTACTTTAAGGATCATTGGATCATAGAGTTAATGCTTAGAGCCCTCAGAGGTCATGCCATGTAATCCAACTCCATTTTACAGATGAAGAAACAAGGTCCCTGGAATAAGCCCATTTGACTTGCCCAAGATCACATTGATAATTAGGGGCCATAATTGGAGATGCCATTCCATGATCTCTGACTCCAGACTCAGTGTCCTTTTCTCTGCACCTCATGCATGATTCTGAAAAACTTACAATTCCCCCAATACACTTCAAGTGAATTTTTTCAAGACAATTCCAACAGTTGAGTGGCTGAGTAAGTTTCCTTCTCCTACCCTGCAAAGCCCCTGGAATATTCCATACCTCCTGCAGCATGTTCCCTATTCCTTACCCACTGTTCCCCACTGAGAAAAAGATCCAAGAGCTCTCAATTATCCTTTGGTTCACTTTCCCTTCCTGAGGGAAGACATTCCTTTGTTCACTTTATTCCAGAGTCAATGTTGAGACCAGCAATCTAATCCCTTACTTCTGTTCCATTCTCACCCTCTGATTTGAAATGGGCTCCAGTATTTCTGTGAGCAATTATTCTTTGGCTCCTGAGCCCTTCAAATTAATGTCCCATTTTGTAACTTCCATTTATTTCCAGGTGTCTTTTTGCATACCTTCTATTCTCAAGTCCTTCATTTTGTTGCTATTCTCTGCTGAATTTTGTCTGAGGTGTTTGAGGGTAGAGACCATGTCTTTTTTGACTTTCTAACGCCCATGATTCCTTGCACAATCCCTTACACATAAAGTATGTTCACAAATAAAATATTTAATAAATAAAATAGCTGTTGAATAAAGGGGAATGGAACAAACATTTTTTTTATGTGTCTAGTATGTGCTAAGCAGCTAGTTTTGCAAATAATTATCTTGGGCAAAAACATGCTTGGCTTCTTAGTTGTGTGACCCTGGGCAAGTTATTAACCCCTATTGCCTAGCCCTTTGAAACTAAGACAAAATGTAAGGGTTTAAAAAAAACATGCTGGGAATACATATAGAAGAACATATAGAAACTGGGTTAAGAGTAAGGGGTTTGCTCTCAGAGAATCTGAGTTCAGATCTTTCTTCTACAATTACCTTTGTGATGCTGGACAACTCCCTTAACCTTCTTTGAAACTAGCTTTCTCATCAGTGAGATGAAGAGGTTCAGATTAAATGGAAGGAAGGAAACATTTATTTGTTAAGTGCCGATTATGTTCTAAGACCTGTGACGCGTTCTACAAATACCATCTCATTTGATCCTCAAAGCAATCTAGGTATTATTATTATTCCCATTTGACAGGAGAGAAGACAGGTCAACATTAAGTCATTTATCCAGTGTCACACAGCTAGTAAGAGTCTGAGGGAGGATTTGAACTTTGATTTTCCTGATTCTAGGACCAAGGTTACAGCCAGTGAGGCACTCAGCTGCCTCTGAATAACTTTGTAAATTTGTAATCCTGTGTTTCTATGACAAATTCCAATTTTAGGGACCATGGTTCTTTTATTTTTTCCTTTTTGTCCTCTGGGATAATTTCTCCTCAGTTCCAAAGTTTTCTTTGACTTTTCTTCTTCTAGAACAATAGTCTGTTTCTATTCCATTTCAAACTACATACACCCAAAACATCCACCAATTGAATGGGTGTCCAGGGAAGACTACTACTAAGACTTGCCAAACCCTTTTCAGGGCTGTTCATCTACCTTTGGTGTGTCTACCTGACCTAATTCTCTCCTGTGGCTCCAAGAAGCTGTAGCATGCCAGTGGCTATACTCTAGTAAAACCATTTGGCAGGCAGGATAACCAAGGTAGAGGGTTACAGACAACTCTCTAGCCCACTGGTGAGTTAAGGGGATGTCTACCCCAAGCATGTAAAGACTCACTTTGATAGAACGGGCACACCAAAACAGTTTGCTCTGGCTGAAGCTAAGTGTTTGGTTAGTCATTGAAGATGACCATTGGAAGTTGCCCTGACTTTTGTCTTGCCATTGGACTTTGATGACTCTGGAAGAGAGAGTATGGCCAATGATTTTCTGCACTCTGCCTTACATCTAATTCATGAACAAGTCAAGATATCAACCCATGATGTCATTGGTCCTCTTCAGAAAATGAAAGACAAGGAGCAGCTATCCCCTTCTATAATTCTTTTATTCTGTTAGGATTGGTCAAGAGTGAATGTAACAATTCAACAAAAAATATATTAAGCTCTAACTATATTGTGAGGAGAGAGACAGAAAGGAATAATTGCTGTTTTCATGGAGTTTACATTATGCTAGAAAGTTGTAATCTGTGCATGATGCATATGAAAACTAAGTTGAAAAGTAAATGGGGATATTGAGAGATGCTTTAGGTCAGAGACAACACCTGAATTGAACTTTGAAGAAACTTTGAGATCAAAGAAGAAAGGTGGTGTTCATGGCCTTAGTACTTCTAGCTACCATACTTTGATTTCTCTGTGAATTCATCAATGTGTTTTTTTTTTTCCTTTCACTTTCTCTTGAACTCTCAGCAGTCTGGCTTTTGAGCTCACCTTTCAATTGAAACTGCTTTCTCCATACTTAACAAAGAGCCTTTAATTACTAAATTAAATAAATGTTTGCTTAATTCACATACTCCTAAACATATTAGTTTTTGACAATGTCCATCATCTTTTTCTCTTACATATTCTTCACTTCAGACTTTGGTGATTCTGTTCTTTCTCTGTTATCCTCCTCCTGTCTATCTGATCACTCATTCTCAGTCATGCCTGATGACCATGAATTTTCTCTAATGATTTATTCTGGACCCTCTTCTCTTCTTCTCCCTCTCATTAGTTCCTAGGTATATGATTCCTTCTCATCTCCCCATATTGGTTTCCCTGATTTTTTCATCTCATTGACTATAAAAAATCTTTCCTAATCCTTCTTTCTGGTAGTGCCTTCCCTTTGTGATTTTCTCTTTCTTTTCTCTTCTTTCTTTTGCACATTCTCTGTGTCTGTGTCTGCCTTTCCCTCCCTCCCTCTCTCTCTCTCTCTCTCTCTCTCTCTCTCTCTCTCTCTCTCTCTCTCTCTCTCTCTCTCTCTCTCTTTTCCTTCCTCCATATCTTTCTCTCCCTCTCTCCATTTATTCTTTCCTAATCTTCTTTGCACATAGTTTATTTCATGCTGTCTTCCTCAATAAACTGTGAGCTTCTTGAGAGAAAGGATTTGTTTTTATCTTTCTTTGTATCCCCAGTACTTAAGAGTAGTGATTGACACAGAATAGGCACTTAAAACATGTTTTTTTCCCCTTTCTAAACACTTCTGTCTTAGATTCAATTCTGAGTATTAGTTCTAAGGCGGAAGAGTGGTAAGCTGTTTCTTTGTATGTCTCCAGTGTCAAGCCAAATGCCTTGTAAATGATTAGTAAATATCGAATGAATGAAAGAATGAATGAATGGCTTGCTTAATAGTGTTTATTCTCTTCAAACTTCACAAACATGGTACACGTCTCTGAATTTCTCCTGTCATAGAGGTAAGTACTGAATAGATATATGAATTGGTCACTCAAGAATATCTTTTTGTAGGTAATCTATCCATGATGGACCCATGGGATACACAGCACTGGGCTATAACAAATATGAATTTGATGCTAGAATATGAGAAAGGAGGCAAATGGAGAAATTTCTGCTGTACAGACCAGTTAGATACCATATTTAGTGATCTGCATATTGGAGACAGGGTAGACCCTACAATTCTGATTGCACAGGTATAGGGAGCTCTGAGATAAGAAACTAACTCTTCAGTTCTAGATCAGTACCTTCCCTTTAACTTACCACCTCCAAGAGTTGCCTGGGACAGAGCTATCAAATTCATGGCTTAGGGGGCTGCGATGCTGCTTTATAAGATTAAAATGTAATTAGGAAATATTTAACAAAATGAATAAAATTCTGTATAATAAATAGATAACAGTAATATGTGGTTTTATAAATCAATATATAGCTTCAGGGATCCTTACCAAAAGGTTTAGTGGCCACCATTTCTATTTGAGTTCAACACCTCTGGTGGAGGGCATTCAGAAATTAAGTGACTTGCTCAGGGTCTTATAGATATCATCTCTCTAAGTTAGGACTTGGATTCAGCTCTTCTTGGATCTGAGAATAACCATCCCACTAACACACTACCAGTGGGTACAAAATCATATTGTCTAATTTTATTTTATTTTATTTATTTATTTTTTTAAATCCTTAGCTTCCGCCTTGGAGCCAATTATTGGCTCCAAGGCAGAAGAGTGGTAAGGGCTAGGCAATGGGGGTCAAGTGACTTGCCCAGGGTCACACAGCTAGGAAGTGTCTGAGGCCAGATTTGAACCCAGGACCTCTCATCTCTAGGCCTGGCTCTCAATTCATTGAGCCACCCAGCTGCCCACTATATTCTTATTCTTAATGATGACTATGTTTTCAATAATGTATTTGATTTTATGATGTGTACTTTCCTTTACAAATCAGATATGTTCCTGAGGTACTATGAGTAAAGTGTATACTTTGAGCCAAGGGTTCCCTTCCATCCCCAAGAAGTGGTGATAGACATTTGTAGATCAAGCTATACCCTCTCATGCGATTCTCCTTTGTAACTAATGGTCCATATTTGAAAGGCATCTGGTCTATGGTCCTGCGAAAATATATGATCCTCATCTCCTTCTCATCATGACTTTGACCAGTTGAGATAGTTACAGGTGATTTATGGAATAGTAATCTGTCTATGGACTTTCCCTAGTGTCTGTGTGCTATACATTTACTCTCTGGGTGTTGGGCTTGGAGTCAGCAAGACTTGGGTTTGAATCTTGCCTTAGACACTGTTTACTCATTTTTCTCCCTTCTTCTGTTTTCTTATCTGTAAAACGAGGATAATCATAGCAGCTCCCTTACACCTATCTTGATCTGAGGATCAAATGAGAGCCTATATGCACAGTGCTTTGTGAACATCAAAGCACTTATAGAAATGCTAGCCATTCACAAGGAATTTTGACATTTCTCCATGAAAACAGTTATATGCTACTTAAAAGTTGCTCTTGTTAGATTTGTCTTGGAAACTGGCAAGCCCTCAGAAAAATGTCTCCTTGTTCCCTCCTTTTGATTGAAACCAAAACAAGTAATTTTCTCCTTCATATCTGCATAACTCAGTGTGAGCAAAGGTCATTATTATTAATATTCATGTGCAAATATGAATAGAGAAGGGAAGAGAGAAAAACAAACGGAAAGAAACCATTGGTTTCCCAAACAAGAATCTCTTAAGCCTTAGGTAAAAGAATGGAGAAGAGAATTGACGGTAGAGCAGCTGATTAGAAGGTCTGGTAGGGATGGCTGTACAAGCAGGAAATGATGAATCCTGGCTGGAGTCCAACAATGAAACAAAGCAGAGGAAAGCTGATGCTGATGCGGATGCTCTGGAAGGACAGAAAAAAAAAAGCCAGCTGGAAAGAAGAAAAAACCAGAACTCCCCCCACCCCCAAATGGGAAATTGTAAGCGTATTTCATTTCACTATTAGTTCCTGAGACATTGGTTATCATTACCATTAGCTTATAAGTAGTTTAGAAGTTAATCATTCTGAAGAAAAACATTGGGGGGAATTTGATTCCCCAAAAAGAGACAAAAACAGGGAGGGGGTTTGGAGATTCATAGAGAAATCAAACACGGATCAGTTATTTGTATTTTCTTATGAGCAAAATAAAAAAGAATTGAAGTTCATTTTGAAAAATCACATATTTATGCATGTCTACACATATATGTGTGTATATATAAATACACATATAGAGACTGTTCCCAAAGTTTTAGTTCAGTTTTATGCTTTAATAACTCCATAAATGTAAATTCCCCAAAATTATGATAAAACACCATTTGGAATATGAATTCACGTATGAATATTAATAATAATAATGACCTTTGCTCACACTTAGATATATGGATATGAAGGAGAAAATTGCTTGTTTTCGTTTCCAAGAGTCAGACATGACTGAAAAATGATTCAACAACAACATTTTATACCATGTATTGCTCTAGTTGATTTTAGAATTTTGTAAAAACTTTCATCAGCTGCTATTCAGAGACATAAAACCTGTGCAGTATTTGTGACCCTGGCCTTCAGGTCATTCAAAGACCACATTTTTGACAGGTATCTTACAATTTTGTTGTGACCTCAAAAAAAAAATTTAACAGATCCTTATCAGGTAAGGATCAATGTATAATTACAGGATGTCCAGTCTTGTTAAATTAAAATTAAAAATGTGTTACTAAAAATTCATAAAACCAGATGAGATTGCAATAAATTATAAAAATTTATATTTCAAATAATGCCCTTTTACTTCTGAAGTTATCAAAACTTCACTAAGGCTTTGAGGACATTCTATACACATATACCTACATACATACAAACAAATAAAGAAGTTTATACTGAACATGTGGAGAAAATGATCTGTTTTCTACTTGAAGTATGACTCAAAGGAAAATGAACTGCCCAAGCTTAATAAGAATAATTTTTGATTGTCAAATATTTAAAAATTATTTCTGGGGAGAAAATAGTTTGTCAATGACATAGCGATGATAATAATAGGTGGCATTTATATAGGACATTAAAGTATGAAAAGTTTTTTATATATGTTTTTGGCACTTGATCCCTCTCAATAACCTTGAAAGGTAGGTGTTACTATTACCCTCATTTTCATGAAAAAGGAAATTGGGTCTGAGAAAAGTCAAGTGACCTTCCCAGAGTCCATCAGTGAGTAAATATTTAAAACAGAATTTGAACTCAGATCTTCCTGAAAATGAGCATAATATGGCAGTGTGAGATCTTAAACTGTATTATAAAGAAGTGGTCATCAAAACAATATGGCACTGGCTAAGAGACAGAAGGGTGGATCAATGGAATAGACTTGGGATAAATAACCTCAGCAAGATAGTGTTTCATAAACCCAAAGATTTCAGGTTTGGGACAAGAACTCACTATTTGACAAAAAAATCTAGGAAAATTGGAAAACAGTATGGGGAAAATTAGGTTTAGATCAACATCTTACACCCTTTACCAAGGTAAATTCAAAATGGGTAAATGACTTAAATATAAAAAGTGAAATCATAAATGAATTAGGTAAACATAGAATAATAGACCTGTCAGATCTGTGGGAAAGGAAGGAATTTAGTACCAAGCAAGAGATAGAGAACATTACAAAATGTAAAATGAATGACTGATTGTGTCAAATTAAAAAGGTTTTCTACAAAAAACCCAATGCAACCAAAATTAGAAGGAAAGCAACAAACGCGGAAACCACTTTTATAATGAAACTCTCTAACAAAGATTTAATTTCCCAAATATATAAGGAACTAAGTCAAATTTACAAAAAATCAAGCCATTCTCCAATTGACAAATGGTCAAGGGACATGAATAGGCAGTTTTCATGTGAAGAAATCAAAACTATCAATAACCACATGAAAAGTGCTCTAAATCTCCCATAATTAGAGAAATTCAAATCAAAACAACTCTGAGGTACCACCCCATACCTAGCAGACTGGCCAATATGGCAGAAAAAATGATAAATGTTGGAGGGGATGTATCAAAATTGGGACATTAATGCAATGCTGGTGGAGTTATGAATTTATCCAACAATTCTGGAGGGCAATTTGGAACTATGCCCAAATGGCACCAAAAGACTGTCTTTCCTTTGTTCCAGCCATAGCACTGATGGGTTCGTACCTCAAAAAGATTATAAGGAAAAAATGCACAAAAATATTTATAGTCATACTGTTTGTGGTGGAAAAAAAACTGGAAAATGAGGGGATACCTTTCAATTGGGCAATGACTGAAAAAATTTGTGGTATCTGTTGGTGATGGAATACTATTGTGCTCAAAGGAATAATAAACTGGAGGAATTCCATGGGAACTGGAACAACTTCCAGGAAGTGATCCAGAGTGAGAGGAGCAGAACCGGGAGAACATTGTACACAGAGACTGATACACTGTGGTACAATCGAATGTAATGGACTTCTCTCCTAGCAGCAATGCAATGACCCAGAACAATCCAGAGAAACTTATGAGAAAGAACACTATCTACATTCAGAGAAAGAACTGTGGGAGTAGAAACACAGACAAAAAACATATGATTGATCACATGGTTCTATGGGGATATGATTGGGGTTTTGATGTTAAAATATCAGTCTACTGCAAATGTGAATAACATGGAAACAGGTTTTGAACAATGACCCATGTATAACCCAGTGGAACTGCTTGTCAGCTCTGGGAGTGGGGAGCAAAAAGAGTGGGGAAAATCATGAATCATCTAACCATGGAAAAATATTCTAAATAAAAAAATTAATGAACATAATTCTTAATGATTATATAGCAATTAATACTCATCTTACAAGATAAATAAGTATTTGAAATTTGAAGAATTTTGTAGCCACCCAGATGGCAGAGTATAAAGAATGCTAGATCTAGGAAGATCTGAGTTAAAAATCCAAATTCAGATACTTAACTAAATGTATGATCCTGAGCAAATAATTTAACCTTCCATCTCATTCAGTTTCCTCATCTGTAAAATGAGGATAATAATAGAACCTCCCAAACTGTTGTGTACTCAAATTGGGAGAGTATTATTAAAGTGCTTTGCAAACCTTCAAATGCTATGATGCTGCTGATATAATGAAGAAGAATCGAGGTATTCTCCATATGTAACCCTATCCAAGAAAACTTCAAAATAATGTCATGAATACATTCTGATCAAATCCTGAAAATCCTGTCTTGATGTTATTTATCTGATTACTCACTTAATATGTTGCTTCAAGGGAATTAACGGACACCCTGTAATAGTTTCACATAGCAATCAATGATGTTAGTTTTATGTTCTGTTGCTGGGATAGTTTTTTATTAGGGGAATAATCCCCAGAAGGCAAGACTCTTGGAGGTGAAATAAAATCCCAAATCAATCCAAATGAAATGAACAAATCCTGTGTTCTTTTTTAGCAATAATAACTCTTGTCAGCAGAGTTTATATCTGCTTATGAACTTTGGCCATAGACAGCCATACTAAATAATGGAAGTGGTTTAATACCTTGAACAGTGATATTTTCTGTTTTTCCTACATTAACTTCAAAGTCTTTGGTTTCTATTATTATGAAGGAAGGTATAGGTCAATAAGTAATTGCTAGGCTTTGAAGTTTAAAAACAGACACATTTTCATTTCCCCAGATAACATTTAATTTGTTTGTATAACGAATTGCTGGAACTATGATGTGTATGCTAGTGATGCTGGTGCCAAATGTTCATTTTTTTTAGCCTTTTTGTATACTTATTATTGGATATTGTGGTGATTTTGAGTCGTTAGCCCAGGGTAGTTTAAAAAAAACAACCGTTAGTTTCTGTCTTAGGCAATCTATGGATTTATATGGGAAATGTATTATGTCTTTATTTTATATATAATTTTATATATAATTGCCTATTTTGGAAGTCCTATGTGTTTTATAGATTTAAAAATAACAATCTTTTATTTTTTAAAATCTTACCTTTTGTCTTAGACTAGATAACCAGTATTGGTTCCAAGACAGAAGAGTTGGTAAGGACTAGAGTATTGGGGTTAAGTGACTTGCCCAGGGTCACACAGTAAGACGAAATTAGTTTTACAAAAATTGAGGACTCTCATGTTGAAAATGGGATCATCCCTTGTTTTTTTTATTATATTTTTATACTGATAATTGACACAATAAACTCCTGAGAATAAGGATAGGATTCTGTTATAGTTGAAAAATTACATACAGTATAACTCCAATCTAATGTTAGCTGTTGAACAAATATGGCTTCCACTTTGGAAATTGAGTTTTACTAAGCCAGCTTCCAGGGATTACTTAAAAAGAGTCTTTGTTCCCAACTTGAAACCAACAAAATAGGGGTCTGTGATCATTCATGTACTATACTTTTGACAGATTGCAAGATCTGAAGATATACACAATGGGAATCCACCATTGCTCTTTGTAAGTCTAAATCCTCATAGGATCTTAGATTCAGAGCTAGAAGGGACCATGGAAGCTATCAAGTCAAACTACCTCATTTGACAGATGCCAGTAGATGTCAGGCAGGATGGGAGTCTGAGTCTTTCTTATTTCAAGACTAGCTTTTTCACTATACTGTATCTTCTCTAACAATAACTTTGGGACATTCTTTAAAAAAAGCAGATCTCTCACAAATACCATGTCATTATTTTTTTTTTTAAGGCAAGGGCTAGGCAAGTGGGGTTAATTTATTTATTCAGGGTCATTTAATTAGGAAAGTGTCCAAGACTGGATTTGAACCCAGGGTCTCCCAACTTGGGGTTCAGTGTTCTATCTACTTCTGTTATCTAGCTTCCTCCAAAAATCATTCTTTATAAGCTTTTTAATCAATGGCCTGTTGAATATGTTGAATTGCAGAAGTGCCTCAGCATTGAAGTTTTAGGAATTTGTTAGATTAAAAATAAATCTGCCCAATACTGCCTTTATTTTATGGTCTTTGTGCACAAGGGGCCTAGGTGGGTTTTAAATATGGATTTTTGAGAATTTGTGTATGGTAAGCATTGTAATGTATGTATAATGTGTATATGCACATTAGATCATATGTTTGTATCATATTTAATTTGCTGCTAATTTAACAAATCTAATATGTATGTCTTATCTCTAAAAAAACAACAATCAATCCCTTCAATGGTAGAAACTTTGAAAGAAATTTTGAATGGACCCAATGCCCTATTCAATAATTATAGCTTTTCTCTAACAAAATTGAGAGAAACTTACTATGAACAGAAATGTATAATCTTTCCCTCACACTCCCCATCCCATTAAAAATAATAGAGAAGGAAAAATATTATGATAATTATGCATATTCAAGGGAAATGAATTCTCTTAGAGTTTGTACACAGAAACACACATGTGTCATTCTATGTAATCTATCACTTCTTTGTAATGGATAGCAAGTCCTCAAGTCGTTGGTCCTCAGAGATTACGAATAATTATGTCTGTGATCATAGTTCTTACAGTTTTCAAAGTTTCAGCTATTTCTCCCATGTTGGATATCCCATTAATTTACTGAGGTGCATGGATTTGTGTTCATGTGTATCATGCCAAAACTGTGAAATTTTGCATGAACTTTCAGATAAAGTCACTACTTTAACTATTTTGCTTCATTACAAAAGTTTTCTTTTGGCAAGCACTCATCAAGTTGGAATAATAATTAATATTTGTAATGTAAAAATGGAGCTGTTAGATTTTACTATGGAGAGAGTGCTGGGTCTACAGTCAAGAAGACCCATTGTCCAAAGTTCAAATCTAACCTCAGCCACACTTATCAACTGTGTGATCCTGGGAAAGTCACTTGAAAATTGCAAGTTGCTCTAGTATCTTTACCAAGAAAACCCTAAATAGGGTCACAGAATCAGACACGACTGAAAAATGACTGAATACATCATAAAACAAAGTTTTCGATAAAACTTTTATACAATTTTTATTTTTAAAAAGAAGCACATACAGAAGAGAAGAAAATTATATTTGAAGGCAGAAGACTTGGGTTCATATACTGACTCCAATTTCTTTATTATTTTAGACAAGTGTCCCTTTACCTCCTTTTTATCATCTATAAAATGAAGGGGTCAGATGAGAAGAGTTCTCAAATGACCTACCCACCTGTCCGTGGAGTATTAGGATGATTCTCCCAAGAAATACTTCTAGATTGTCTATGGTAGATGGGTTACATAATGCAATTTTGAACAGCATGGAAGCAACAGAACTTTTTTTTCTTACGATAAAGGGCAATGAAAAGGCGTCTTAGGGAGGAACTGGTTCATTTACTCCATTAGGAATTAGTGTCCAGGATTTTCTTATATTAGTATAGCATAGTTACACCAAATTGTCAACTGATTTTGAAAGATACTCTCCAAGAAATAACTCCATGATTCTATGATCTGGTCCTAACTTCTAAAATAAATGTTATTCATAACACATAAAACACTTTTGACAAAGGAATCAGCACAGTGCAGTAGAACATAAACTCCATGATATCAATGGACTAGATCTGACACATGAACTTCTCAAGCTGAGATACATTATACCAGTCAGTCTTCTAATTGTGGACTGGAGGATATAATCAGTGTCTACAAAAAGGAGGGCAGCTTATAAAATTATGTAATTATAAATCCATTGTAATGGATAATTATCTTAATTGATATAATGAAGTTTCAGAGGTTCTTGGTTATTTACAAAACAGTAAACCCCCAGAAGTCAAGTCCTGCTCAGAAGGTGTCTGACAAGAGATCTCCAGGATGCCTCCATAAACTTTATAACAGTTCTAGGACTGAAAGATAAAAATACTTTTAGTGGTAAAGTATCCACCCACACTACAATATTTCAACCCATAACATAAAGAAAAATAAAACATCTAAAAATCAGTAAAAATTGCTTTCCCAAATATTTTTTGAACATAGTTACTAACGTTGTATAAATTGTACCATGTTTTCTTGAAACTTTTGTCGATACCTCCAGGAAATATTTTTGGATGGTCTATTGTGGTTGTATTATATGGTTCTTTCATTGAGAATCGAGTCAATGAAACTTTTTTGCTTCTGAAAATAACAATGAAAAAGCTTCTTATGAAGGAAGTGGTTCATTCATATCATTAGAGATCAGTGACAAAGATTCTCATGTCATTAACTCACCATGATTATAGGAAAATGTCAAATGACTTTGAAGGCTATTTGACAGGAAAGGAGATTAAAGTTATTTAATAATCTAGCCTAGCTTGTTGTGTATGGGGTCCATTAAGTTTAATGGGAACTTGTCAATCACAGAAAGTAATGGGGGAACAGTGGTAGCTCACTTTCACCCTGGTTGTAGATTTCATTGAAAAGTGGGTAAAGAGGAATATAGCAGAGGTACTGCCCCTATTATTCCAGCTACAGCAAGTGGCTTGCCTGAAATTCTCCTTCCTTTAGGAATAATCCTGGATAGATTCCAGAATGAAGGCTATATTCATCTCACACTGAATTGTGAAAACAAAGATTACCTTGCAGAAAAAACCTGAATGTAGACAGAGGAACTTGGGATGGATAAATCCTTCTACTATATCAATGTCATTTTGGTGTTGAAAAACACTGTTATTAGCTCATTTAAATTCTCATCATTCTTTGAATAATTGAGTGCTCCAGTATTCTGTGCTTAAGCCTTCTCTGGGCTCTGGAAATGAGTCAGAGACAGGAGCAGCCAGGACTTGGAATGATGTAAGATAAAGAGAGCAAAAATGGTTTCATTAATTTCTTAGACTCTGTCAGGTAATGGAAAACAAGCTTGCATCTCAGTTTCCTTTCAAAGGGGAGAACTAGACCCAATGATATAGAATAGGGTGGTGTCAGATTTTCTTTCCTGGTAATTACAGATAGTTGTGGTGGAATTAGGTCTGTTTTAAATAATGTTGTTGAGTAGGAGGAGTGCATGACTGGTTTTTAGGCGGGGGGAAATCCTGATTTATGTCTCACCTTGAGATTAAAAAATTAGCTAAAAAAATCTTAATAGCTATCAATGAATAACTGCTCTGTTTTGGAAAAGGGGAGTGAATCAAATTAAAAATAAGCAGGCCAACTCATGTGTGCAAATTCCCTATAGAGTGAAAAACAATAATAAGAGAGCAGCCCATTCAATGTGTCAATTTACAGCTCCATGTAGAAAGCACGTGCTCACCCATAATTTTCATTTTGAACTTAATGGAATGTTTGCAAGTACATAAAAACTGATCATGGGGGACCATCAGAACTTGGCCCTATTCAACTTCATTTCTGGAAAATCATTAGCTATACAATGAGGTCTTCTTTTAGTGATGAAAGGCAGAAACTTTTGGCCTTTTTCAGTTGGGCTACCCCAAAGAAAAAGTCACTTAAAAATAAAACAAAACAAAAATTCAATCATGGATTTGAACTTTGTGCAGGCTTAAAATCATAGTGGCAGACCAGAAATTGGAACTCAAGGCTCATGACCTCTAATCTAGTACTACTAAGCCACTATTCTTTGCAGATTATCACACTGCCTACCTTAAGTAGAACAGTTCTTTTTTTTTTTTAACCCTTACCTTCTCTCTTAGAATCAACACTGTGTATTGGTTCCAAGTCAAAAGAGTGATAGGAGCTACACAATGGGAGCTAAGTGATTTTCCCAGGATCACACAGCTAGGAAGTGTCTGAAGCCAAATTTGAATATAGGACAGGATCTTTAGACCTGGACCTCAATTCACTGAGCCCCTAGAATGATCCTTTTTATAGAATTAATTCCATTGTTGTTCAACTTCAAGTTTCTATGATTACTTGATTTCTCTTTGGGCCAAACATTATCACACATATCCTTATTCTTCTGGGGAAGCTCCATAATTTAGTAATTAGCAAAATACATTTATGGAATAGGAAAAGTTTTCAGATAAATATATATTTCAATGTTATTTGATTTAATTAAATTCCAATCCCTTCCCAATTGGTCCAATTCAATTCAATTCAATAGCCATTTATTATACCCTAGGTGCTTTTTTAGGTGTTGATGATAAAAAAGACAACAATGAAACATTTCCTGCCTTCAGGGAATCTGCATTTCACTGGAGACAGTGGTATGGTAGAAAAAAAAATCCAAGACATGATGGAGACCAGAGTCCTAGTCTTGGTTTTTCCTTTAACTTAGTGGATGACAAAAGATAAATCTCTTCATCTTTCTAGGGTCAAATTTTCCCCTTTTTAAAATGATAGGTCACCTTAGATGATCTCTAATCTTCATCCAGCTCTAAAATCCTGTAATTCTCTTGGCGGTTAACTTGTGTGCTTTTATTGTGAAAAGGAGAAGCTTGATTAAGAGTGATTCAATAAGATGTCAAAGCTGCATTATTTTTGGCAACCAAATAGTACCTGAAAGAGTTGACTCCTGAAATCTAGAGTTGTAAAGATATGAAGAGTTGGAAAGTTAATCTATGACAGTTCAGGAAGTTTAGTTTCAATGTCAACATCTAAATACTAAAAAGATTCATGATTGGTGTAGGTTTGGACTAGATGAGATAATTTCCAAGCTCAAAGAGGTTATAATGGACATCTGAATTATGAACCCTCACAAGCTCAGTTTCCAACACAAATGTTAGTACTATCATTAGATACCTTTAAGATAGATATTCTCCTGGGTTCTCTGAATTTAGATATTTACATTTTGAGAATGTATTTCAAAAGATTTCTCTCTGAAACAAAGACTGAATGATTCAAGATGGTCTTACAGTTTAAATATTCATTTCTTTTGGGGGGCATGGGAACATTTACACATTCACTGATCTTTTTTTTTAGCTGCTCAGTGACACAATAGATAGATCCCAGGTCTTGGAATTCTAAGAATACCTGAGTCAAAAGTGACTTCAGATATTTGTCAACTGTGTAACTTTGGACAAATCACTTAACTTTTTTCTGTCTCAGTTTTCTCACCTGTAAAATGGAGTTAGTAATAGCACCTCCCTCTCACGGTTAAGAAAATAAAATCACATGTTTCTAAAATGCTTTTCATGTGTCATTCAGTTGTTCAGTTGGGTTTGACTCTTCACAATCCCATGAACAATAGCATCCTAGGCTTTTTTATCCTCCACTATGGCCTGAAGTCTATCCATCCTCATGTTTGTTATTTCCATGACATTATCTATCCATCTCATCTTCTGCTATCATCTTCTCCTTTTACCTTCAATCTTTCCCAAGATCAGTCTTTTCTAATGAGTCCCATCTTCTCATCATGTAATTAAAGTATTTAAATTTCAACTTTGGTATTTGACTTTCCCATGAATAGTATGAATTACTTAACACTCCAGGTTCCTCTGCAATATTGATTTTTAGAGCTTTGCATTTTCCTTTCATCATTAGCAGATGCATATCTGAGCTTCCTATTGACTTTGACCCAGCTGCTTCATCCTTTCTAGAGCTGCTTATGGTTTTCCTCTGCTCTTCCCAAGTATTGTGTTGGGTATTTCCTTCTCCCATGCATTAGCTTTTGTCAGAATTCTTCACTGTGACTGTCCATCTTGGAAAACCATGCACATCATAGTTCATGGTTTCATTGAACTTCACAAGCTCCTCTGCTCCAACAAGGCAGTGACCTCATAGGTGACTTTCCATATAGTAGACACTTAATTAAAGCTTTTTAAATATTTTAAAAGATATCTCTTCAATGTGGAGTTATCTACTTTGTCTATCCTACTCTTCTTTTCTATGGTAGATGTCCTATGATGGAGTAGGGAAAATTCTAGATTTCAAGCCAGAGGGCTTGGATTGAAATTTCAACTGTGTGACCTTAAGCTGTAGGCAGCTACTTAACATCCCTGGGCTTGCTTTCTCATCTATAAAGAAGGAATTTTTGATCTCTAATATTAGTTCCACATCAGAATCTATGATCCTGTGAAACCTGCCCAGGGAAGAGAACGAGGAAGAAAAAAAAGAGAAAGAGGTGAAACTGAGACTTTATTTTCTAGCAGATTAAAAAAAAAAAACAACCTTTACCTTCTGTGTTAGAATCTATGCTAAGTTTTATTTCCAAAGTAGTAAGGGCTAGTCAATTGGGGTTATGTGACTTGCCCAGGGCCACATAGTTAGGAAGTATCTGAGACCAGATTTGAAAGTAGGAACTCCTATCTCTTGGCCTGGCTCTTTATCCACTGAGTTATCTACTTTATCTCCCCTATAGAATATATTTAAACATGCTGGACTGGGAAGGAGTTGGAATTTGCTGACAGATAAAGATAATTTGAAACTATTATTTTTATTATAATTTGGGATTATAATTATTAATCTATCTCTTCTCCATGGCATGTTTCTCCTTTACCCTCCACCAAAATAAAGAATTAACTGGTGTAGTCTAATCTCTTTGTTGGGGAAAAAAAACCCTTTTTCTTATTCCCTGGATATATTGAGAACACTAAAACATTTTTCTCACTTCCATGATTCATTTTTTACAAGGGGACTTTTCATACCTCATTTGCAACAGCAATGCTTTGCCATTTTATGTAGTCACTTTGGCCAAGCAACTTAAAGGAATCCACCATTCTTGGCCTTTGCTTGAACCCTTCATTTGAATTTTCCAGCTGAATGACAATGAGGGATGTCAGTGTTCCATCCTCCAAATATGATGATGTCATTGGGTGATTGAACATCTACTTAGTGTTTCTGAATCAAAGATGTAGTATTTCAATGCTACCCAAAAGACCAAAAGAAAACACAAACAAAATAACAACCCAAATCTAACCTACTTTGCCAGTTCTTTACTAATCTCTAGTGAACTTTATTGCTTTACATTAAAGATGGCCACATTTGTCACATGTAGTAACTTTTCCTGATGTTTGTTTTCCGTTGCCAAAATAACATGAAATATGTCTGCCTATTCTTTTGTAATTTTCCATTTCTGTTCAAGCCAGCATGTATTTTGGAAGTAATTTTTCTTAAAGAAGCCAGTATCATTAGGCTCTTTAGATTTTACTTATTTATTGATTTGTTTGTTTGGAAAAATACAACTTCATGTGGTAGTCCAGTTTCAGCAAGGGCACAGTTCCATCTGGCATTCACCCTTTTATCCAGCCAACCTTGGTAATCTGTGTCTTTTATTGAATGGCAAGTCAAGTCAGATTTGTTTTTTGTTTTGTTTTTTAAAATAGCTGTTTTTTGGGATAAATTAAGAAAGTAGTATATCTGGATATTTCACCTTCATCCCTAATGAGCAATGGGGAGAAGAAGTTGTATGGTATTGTCAAAAATTTTGAGGTTCCTTAGTATTGGTTGGTCCCATCCTCATGTTGCCATGTTCCTTTCAGCAGAATATTCTGAAGGTATAAGTAACATACTTTCCTTGGTTTCATTAATTATTTATTACAAACAATTCAAATATTTATTTCCTTTAAATTATTGTTTTGTTTTAAAATGGCATGGAAATATTTCGTTTATATCTCACCTTCATTTCCTAATATATCTTTTGTCTCTACCCTGAGAGTCATCCTAATAACAAAGAATATGAAGGAAAGAGGGGAAAAACAGTTCAGTAAGGTTAATCCACATAACCATTGAGTCTGACACTATCTGCAGTTTTCTCATCTCTTCTTCAAGGCTAAGGTTAGTCATCATCATTACACAGTGTCAAGGGATTTTGGTTTTGGTTTTTCTTATTGTTCATTTCTTTCACATTGTAGTCATTGTGTTTTTCTGGTACTGCTATATTGACTTTGCATCAGCTCACATAAGTCTTCCAATGCTTCACTGTATTCTCTGCATCAAACATTCTGTATAGTAGGAACATTTACCACAGCCTTTTGAGTCATTCTCTCAATGGATGAGCATCCACTTTCTTTCCAGACATACTTAGTTTTCAAAATTCAGTCAATGCTTGATGGACAGGGTCAAATGTAGCAGACCTAGTTCATAGCGACTCCCCTCAAAGGGACTTCTTACCTAACTTCTAATTTCTAGTGCATTAGTGAGTTGTAGTTCGATGCTGATTTTTGTCATGAGTGTTGTCAAATAGACCTTCCTTTACAGAAGTAAGGGACTAGATAGTTCAGAGGCTCTGCTGTGTAGATCCAAAATGAATCACTCCTCCTTAGCAACTGCAAAAGCTACTGAAAATTTATATAAAAGAGTGATTTATTTATATAGGTTCCAGTTGGAAGGCTTTGTGCTTTTCTCTGCTAGCATGATTTTTCATTCTTTCTATCAATATTATTTGATAAGAGAAAACCTCAGATATTTAGAATTTATCTATTTCAAATGTAAGAAATTATTCAAGAGCTATGAAATGGTAGAAGAAGGTTGTTAGAAAAAGATGTGATGGGAGAAAAAGGCAACTCATCAATTAGTAAGCGTGAGAGATTGAATACTGATGGACAACCTATGTGTTCTAAATGACCAGGGAGCCAGGCCAGTGGAAGAACTGAGCAGCCAAACACAGACAGCCAGAGGGTGATTAACGAAAAATGCATGGAAATGATCAAATAAAATACTATAAAATTAAAAAAAATAAAAAAAAGAAGGGAAAAAAAACAAGGCCACAACTCAAGTAACTCAAGTGGGGCATCTGTTAGGTAACATAAATTTCACTGTCAACTAATTATTATTTCCCCTAAATTAATTTTTTTTTGCTACATAGCCCATTAATATTTTAATGTGGCTTCATTCATTTTTCATGGTAAAAAATGAGAACCTTTCAAAGAGTTGTATTGGTCAAACCCAGACATTCTTTTTGTCATCATAAAATTTCTTAAACATTATTTATATACAAATCTAGGAATACACATTGACAAATTTCTTATTGTCTGTTTTTTTTGTGGTCTTACCAAGGATTAATTAGAATAATTTTTCTTCCTTTCTATTCATGATGAAATAATGACTTTTATTCTGATGTGTCTTCCATTTGCTCTATGTGCCTTTGTGTAGGTTTTTCAGAAACTGTTTTTTGTAGTTTTTTACAGTGCCTTATCCCAAAGACAATCAGGATTAAAAGTTCCTCCATTCCCTAATTAAAAGGATGCAGCTGATGAAGCTTTTTCTCATACTAATATTCCAGATGAATAAAAGTTAGAATGATTATACTTTCCTAACTAGGTGATGTCAGGCAAGCAATATAACCTCAGCTTTGTTAACTAGAAAATAACAGTTGCACCTCCAGGTCTTTTTGAGCTCTAAATATGGTGTCCCAAAAATTGTATTTTGGGAATGCCTGAACTTTGGCTTCTATCTTTATTGTTCAATTAAAGTTGTGTTTTTTTCCTAAGGTTCCTGAATTCCAAAGTATAATTATTTAATTGTAATTTATAATATAGTTATAGTTTAATTAAAAGGGCTTTTCTTAGATCTTTTATCTGATCAAAATATACATTTTCTTTTTAAATTATTTTTTATTTTAATAAATTTCCGCCTAAGTTTTCCAAAGTTATATGCTCAGAATTGTCTCACTCCCTTCTTCTCTCACCTCTCTGGGAGCTGGCAAGCAATTCAATCTGAATTTTACATGTATTATCATGCAAAACATATTTCTATTATTTCCATTTTTGTAAGTGAATAATCTTTTGAAACCAAAACCCCCAAGCATATACCCAAACAGAGGAGTGAGAAATTATATGCTTTCATCTGCATTCCTCCTCCAACACTTCTTTCTCTGGAGGTGGATAGCATTCTTTTTCATAAGTCCTTCAGAATTATCCTGGATCACTGTATTGCTCTCAGTAGCAAAGTCTATCACATTTGATCATTCCACAATATTGTAGTTACTGTTTAGAATGTTTTCCTGGTTCTGCTCATTTCACTCAGTATCAGTTCATATAGGTCTTTCCAGCTCTTTCTGAAATCATCCTGTTCATTATTCCTTACAACACAATAGTATTCCATCACCATCATATACCTACAATTCATTCATCCATTCCCCAATTGAGTGACTTCCCTTCAGTTTATAATTCTTTGCCACCACAAAAAGAGCAGCTATAAATATTTTTGTACAAACAGGTCTTTGTCTATTTTTTTTTAAATCTCTTTGGGAAACAGACATCTTATAATATTCTCTATCTCTTTTTTGGTCATAAATTCTTTACTTTTCCATAGTTCTGACAGGTAAGCTTTTTTATGTTGTTCTAATTTACTTGTAATATCATTCTTTACATTTAAATCATATATCCATTTTGACCTTCTCCTAGTAGAGGGTGTGAGCTGTTGATTTAAACCTAATTTTCCCATTCTTTTTCCAATTTTTCAAACAGTTTTTATCAAATAGTGAGTTTTTATTCCAAATGGTAGAATCTTTGGTTTTTATCAAACACTAGATGGTTGAGATCATTTACCCCTAATCTATTCCATTAATCCATCCTTCTATTTCTTAGCCAGTACCAAATTGTATTGATGATTAATGCTTTATAGTACAGTATGAGATCTGGTTCTGTGAGGCCACTATCCTTCACCTTTTTTTAATTAATTCCCTTGATATTCTTGATCTTTTGTTCTTCCAGATGAAGAGTATTATTATTTTTTTCTAATTCTATCAAATAGTTTTCTTGATAGTTTGATTGGCATGGCACTAAATAAATGAATTAATTTAGGTAGGATTGTCATTTTTATTATATTAGCTTGACATACACATGAATAATTAATATTGTTCCAGTTGTTTAGATCTAATTTTATTTGCATGAAAAATGTTTTATAATTGTATTCATATTATTTCTGATATTTTATTGGCAAATAAATTCCCACATATTTTATATTACCTAGAGTTATTTTAAATGGAGTTTCTCTGTGTAACTCTCACTGCTGGGCTTTGTTGGAAATATACAGGAATGATGATGATTTATATGGGTTTATTTGTACCCTGTAATTTTGCTAAAGTTATTACTTTTTTCAACTAGTTTTTAATTGATTTTCTGTGATTTGCTAAATATATCATATTATCCTCAAAGAGTGATAGTTTGGTTTTCTCATTGCCTACTTTAATTCCTTCCAATTTCTTTTTTCTTCTCTAATTGCTTAAGCTGGCATTTCTAGTACAATATTAAATAATAGTGGTAATAATGAGCATCTCTACTTCACTTCTGATCTTATTGGGAAAACTTCTAACTTATCCCAGTTGTAGATGATACTTGATTATAGTTTTAAATAAATACTACTTATTATTTTTAAGGAGAGGCTTTTTTATACCTAAGATATCTAATGTCTTTAATAGGAATGGGTATTGCATTTTGTCAAAGGCTTTTTCTGTATTGATTGAGATAATCATGTGATTTCTGTTAATTTGATTATTGATCTGGTCAATTATGCTGATAGTTTTCCTGATATTAAATCAGTCTTGCATTCCTTGTATAAATTCCACTTGGTCATAGTGAATAATCCTTATGAGATATTACTGTAGTCTCTTTGCTTGTATTTAAGATTTTTGCATCAATGTTCATTAAGGAAATTGGTCTGTAATTTTCTTTCTCCATTTTTGATATTCCTGGCTTAGGTATCAGTACCATGTTTGTGTCATAAAAAGAATCTGATAAGTCTCTTTTGCTTATTTTGCCATTTGTATAGTATTGCAATTAATTGTTCTCTAAATGATTGATAGAATTCACTTATGAATCTATCCTGCCCAAGTGATATTTTCTTAGTAATTTCCTCAGTGATTTTCATTGATGACTTTTTCAATTTCTTTTTCTGAGATGTGATTATTTAAATACTCTCTTTTATTTTTTGTTAATCTAGGTAATTTATAAATATCTATCCATTTCCCCTAGACTATCAGATTTATTGTCATATAATTGGGCAAAATGGGTCTTAATGTTTACTTTAACTTCTTCATTGGGGGTAAAATCATCCTTTTCATTTTTGATACAGGTAAATTGATTCTCTTCTTTTCTTTTTTTAAAATTATATTAACCAATGCTCTTCATTTGTTTCACTGAAGACTGGTACCAGGGCTTGGGAATTCAATGAGTGAATGTGGGGTGCTCTGTTCTTGGTGTAGGCCGGATCCTGGGATCCTAAAATTAGCCTTTGTCCAGGCTCAGAATCTGGCACAGTTGGGGGTGGGTCAGCACTCTTCTGTGTGAAGTTTTACTTTTGGTTCCCATTCATCCCAGGAAAATCAACATTATCTGCCTGCCTTTCACATTGTTTTCCAAAGGAGAGCCCTTTTACTCTATCTTGCAGTTGGTGTTTGACTTCTGTCATTCTGAGATGCCTTTTAAAGATTGGTTTGGAAGGATCCTCAGAGCAGTTTCAGGTTTTCCTGCTTCTAAGCCACCATCTTTGTTCTTCCCTCCTTTCTTAGAAGCAACCAATGCAACTTTAAGTATGGTCTCATATCCTGGATGGCTTGACTGATAGCTGTCAATTCTTCAGATTCCACATATCTTAAATTGAATTGATCATCTCTTCCCTCAGCTCTAGTTACTTCTTTTCAATGGTTACTTTATATTTTCTGTGGCCTATGTTCAAAACATTGATGTCATTCTTAGCTCATCCTACGTTTTCTTTTATCTCTAGTCCATTATCAAATCTCCCAAATAAGTGATTGTGGGCACTTTTGACATCATCTGTTCCAGGTAATCTCAATCTGAGACTGAGAGTCTTATAGATAAATTTCCAGGCATCTATGTATTTAGAAGGGAAATGTATCATACCATCATTTCAACATAATTGGTTTCTATGACAATCCTATTTATTTTATAGATTTAAAAATAATATTCCTTTTTTTTTAAAAAAAAGCCTTACCTTCTATCTTAGAATACATCCTAAGTTCTGGTTTCAAGGCAGAATAGAGGTAAAACCTAGGCAATTTGGGGTTCAGTGACTTGCCCAGTGTCAAATTACTATGAATGTCTTAGGCCAGATTTGAAACCCAGGATCTCCCATCTCCAGGTCTGGCTCTCTATCCACTGAGTCACCTAACTGTACCTTAAAAATAATATGCTAAGAAGAAATCCATAGATTTAATCAGATTACAAAGGAGATCTTGGTCTTGGTCTCTGTCTCTGTCTATCTGTCTCTCTCTCTCTCTCTCTCTCTCTCTCTCTCTCTCTCTCTCTCTCACACACACACACACACACACACACACACACACATATACATACAACAACGGCCTACTGATACTTAGCAAATGCTCAGAGTTTGAACTCACCATCATGGACACTGTGTTCAGAATGGTGAACAAATACAAAACAACATGGATGCACCCACGATCAAAGCAGTGGCATCTCATTGACTACATCATTGTACGCTGGCAAGACCTCCAGGATGTACAGATCACCAGAGCCATGAGAGGAGCTGAATGCTGGATAGACCACCAATTGGTTAGAACGACTCTTCAAATGCGCATTGTGCCTCACCCTCCAAAATGCGCCCAGACAGTTTGCGCATCTTGCAACATGAGTCGTCCGTCGCAGAGATCCACTTTATCTGCAAACATTCCAGTTCTGTCTGGATGACAAACTGTCTGCCAAGGGACCACTCACTAGAAGCCCAACCAAGAAATGGAACCAGTTCAGAGATGCAGTGATGGAAACATCAAAGGCAGTCCTAGGCCCCAAACAATGCAACCACCAGGACTGGTTCAAGGAGAACAACACTGCTATTGAAGACCTACTGAACAAAAAGAACAAAGCCTTTATGGAGTAGCAAAATAACCCAAACTCTGCTCCTAAAAAGGACAGATTCAAGTCTCTCCAAGCCATGGCTCAGTGTGAGATCAGGAAAATGCAAGACCGATGATGGGAAAAAAAGATAGAAGAAATCCAGTGCTTTGCTGACACGAAAAACTATAAACAATTTTTCAGTGCCCTCAAGACTGTCTATGGGCCATTAAAATCTGCCACCGCCCCCTTGATATCCTCTGACAGTGACACTCTCATAAAAGACAAAAAAGGTATCAGCAGCAGATGGAAAGAACACTTCAGCCAGCTCTTCAACCGACCCTCCTCAGTCGACCAAAGGGCCCTTGACCAGATTCCCCAAAACCGCATCATCAAGCAACTTGACACCCCTCCTTCATTAGAAGAAGTCTAAAAAGCCATTAAACAAATGAGTGCAGGCAAGGCACCTGGTAAAGACAGGATCCCAACCGAGGTGTACAAGGCTTTAAATGGAAAGGCGCTCCAGGCATTCCACATAGTGCTGACCAGCATATGGGAAGAGGAAGACATGCCCCCAGAACTCAGAGATGCCTCCATCGTAGCCCTATACAAGAACAAAGGCTCACGAGCAGCCTGTGACAACTACAGAGGCATCTCACTACTCTCCACTGCCGGAAAGATCCTCGCCCGTGTTATACTCAACAGACTCCTGTCATCTGTTTCAGAGAAGAACCTGCCTGAATCACAATGCGGCTTCAGACCAGATCACAGTACCATTGACATGGTCTTCACAGTGAGGCAAATGCAGGAAAAATGCCTTGAGCAGAACCTAAGTCTCTACATTGTCTTCATAGACCTGACAAAGGCGTTCGACCCAGTGAACAAGGACGCATTGTGGGTGATCCTCAGCAAGCTCGGTTGCCCAGCAAAATTCGTCAAACTGATACAGCTCTTTCATGTCAACATGACAGGGGAAGTCCTATCTGGTGGAGAGACTTCTGATCATTTCAACATCTCCAATGGCATGAAACAAGGCTGTGTCCTCACTCCGGTACTATTCAACCTATTTTTCACCCAGGTATTACGAAATGCTGTGATGGATCTAGACCTGGGCGTCTATATCAAATACCGACTGGATGGCTCACTATTTGACCTTCGCTGCCTGACTGCAAAAACAAAGATTTCATTTGGTTATTATGAGGATAAAATGACATGGTATACAAAAAGCGCTGTGACTTTAAATGTTTTATATATCTATATCTATCTATCTATCTATCTATCTATCTATCTATCTATCTATCTATCTATCTGTCCCATAGCAGTGTTATCTAAGGGTATATTAGTGTATTAGGCACCTCTTTGCCTTTGGTTACTATCTCAACAATATCTCTCCCTTCCCCCAACTTTCTTAGGCAGTTAGGTAGTACAATGGATAGAGCACTAGACCTGGAGTTAGGAAACCTTAAATCAAATCTGGCCTCAGATATTTCCTAGCTATGTGATAAGCTAAAGGTAATCTCTACCTGCCTCAATTTTCTTATCTGTCAAATGGGAATAAAAGTAGCATATACCCTCCAGAATTGTTGTGAGCATAAAAATCACATGTTATTCATAAAACACTTTGCAAATTTTAAAGCACTATAGAAATGTTAGTTATTATGAATGCTATTACTGATGTTATTATTTCCAGGGCTACTATACTGAGTTTTAAGTGTCATTTGGCTGAATGCCTTTATGAAATATTTGTGTGTCTGATTACTTTCCTCCTTAAAGCTGTCTGATACCCCACCCTATATCTTCCTCATGAATATGCTTCATCTGGAGCCCAGGGCTCAGTTGTGCCTCTAAGGCAAAGCTATTTTTTTTTTGTCCCAGAGGAAGCATTGCTCCTATGTGAACTTTAGGAAGAAGACTTTTTTGTCTGTCTATGTGATCAAGGTAAACTAGAGATTATATTATGTTAATTTCAGCGAACCAAACATACCTAACCAAGATGGCCTGGCTAAGATAGGGAAAAGAGTAAAGAGGCTTAACAACTTTGCTGGAGAATCATTTTAGAGATAAATCCCACCTCATCTCCCTTCCTACTAACCTTCACCCCACATTCAATGCCTTTCTATTACTACAAGAAAAAATTCAAATAATTTAGCCTAGTATTCAAGACCACTCACAATCTGACATCTCTCTGTAATAGCATTCAGAAAAGCATGTTCATGTTGTGAAGATATTTGTAGCATGCTTAGCATAGTGTCTGATACATAATAGGCATTTTGAAAATGTCTGTTTCCTTTTTTCCATTTCTTTCTACCACTCTTTTCCTCCTTCCCTGACTCCCTCCCTTTTATTTCTCCCTTCCATCTTTTTTCCCTTTCTTCCCTTTATTCTTTCATTTCTTTTCTTCCTTTTTTCCTTCCTTCTCTTCCATTATTATTCTCCAGTCAGTGTGGACCTGTCCATGCCCTTTGCCCTCTTCAACCAATTAATAAATCATTCAACTTTTATTAAGCACCTACTCTATGCCAGGCACTATGTTGAGTGCTGGGATTAAAAAAAAAGAGGCAAAAGAAGGTCCCTGCCCTCAAGGAACTTACATAATAAACAGGAAATAATTAATAGAGTAGGGTGCTGAAATTCTGAGAAATTGGGGAGGGCTTCCATCAATTTTTAGTTGGGACTTAAAGGAAACTAGAAGAGACAAGTAGTTGGGAGTGGAGGAGGGAGATCATTCTAGGCATGGAGACCATCCAGAGAGAATGCCCAGAGCTAGGAGGAGTGTTTTATTCGTGCAATAGGCAAGAAGCCTGTGTTGGGTGTCACTGAACTGAAGGGTATATCTGGCAATAGGAATAAGAGAACTGGCAATTAGGAGGGGAAGCTAGGTTATGAAGGTCTTTGAATGCCAAATGGCACATTTTGTATTTGATCCTAGAGTTAATAGAGAGCTATTTGCTTCTCTCTGCTTACCTAACTTCTGCCTATTCTCCGGAATTCCATTTCAGTGAATCTATTTTTTAAGCTTTTCCTCAACTACTCCAAGTCTCAATGATTTTTCTTTTTTTCTGGACACTTATAGGACGTGTGATAAAGCACCATTTTTTGGGAACACGGGAGATACTACCTTTTAATATAATAGTCCTATTTCCACAATTAGATTATAGTCTACTTGAGAGCAGGCCTATTATCTTTGTCCTTTCATTCCTTGCATCATGAAGATCCTTGAGATCTTAGAGTATTTCATTTTTGTCTTTGTATCCCCAGCACAGAACCTTGCACAGATTAGAACTTTAATAAATGCATGTCTATTGACTGATCAATTAATGATGGCCCTCTTGCACCATATTTATTTTCTCATGTCTTCCTGTATGCCCCCTATTTGGGGCATGACCTCAACTGCTAGGCTATCACTCAAAAAATTACTTTTTATTTACTTTATATATTTTGTTCTATACTTACAGGTGTACATATTGTTTCTGATGGGATGTAAACTCCTAAGTGTGAGAGACCTTCATTTTTCTCATTGTATCCCAAGAGTCAAGCATGATATTGACATATACCAGGTGTTTAATAAATCTTTGTTGATTCAAGGATATATCAGGCCTAAGATGCCATCTCTAATCTTTAAACTAAAGAATACTCTTGGGAAATAATAGGGAGATGGGAAGAGAAACAGAGAGGAGAGGGGAGAGATGAGGCAGGGAAAGAATGGGGTGAGAGAGAGATAAGGACAGATAGACACACAGCAAGAGAGAGAGGGAGGTAAAAGGAAGATATACATAGAAGAGGCAGAAAAGAAAGGGGAAGAGATACGGAAGGAGGAGAGGAAGAAAAGGAGGAAATAAAAGAGAATGAGAAATAGAGATGGAGAAAGGGGAAAAGATTAGAGGAGAGAAAGAGAATGAGAGATAGAGAGATGGAGGAAGGGAAGAAGGAACAGACAGAAGGAAGGAAAGTACAGATGAAAAAGATAAGGGAAAGAGTGGGAGATAGGAAAGAGATATGCCTGGCATGGAAATTTTGCTGCCAAAGAACCACAGTTGATCTTTTTCCCCTCAGATAGTGAACAGCTGTGAGGCATTTAGGCTACTTTGTCCAGTATCAGTGTGTATAAATAATCTTGCCTGGATAGTCTTTGATTTTCTTTTTGGCTGCCTAGGCTTTATTCATTTCTTCACGTTAGTAGAGCCTTGATGGCAGGCTCCTGGTACATCCCAATGATCAGTTTCAGGATCACATTTTGTGTTGCTTGATGGCAGCTGCTCCCCAGATATCTACATCCTCCCGCCAGAGTGCAATTGGCACCCAAGAACAGGAAAATTCCAAAGCGCTAAAAAGTGAACATCATCACTAAGTTTTCATCTCACCATTGAAAAAAAGGCAATAAACTGTGATGAGTTTGAATAGCTATTCTAGCCCCCTCCCCCCAAAAAATACCTCATGGTGAGATATATTACTTTGCCAGGAATAAAAGGAAAAGGAAAACAGGATTATCTTTTGAGCAACTCTCACTGTAGTATAGATGTTATGCTTCCCATTCATAGTCTGTGTTATCCAATCATGGGTGATTTAAGCAGTCATCCTTTTGAAGGTGGAAATGGGGGAAGAAGGGTAGACCAATTAGAAGGCCACCAAAGGTCAAACTTGTAGTTCCTATGATACAAAGCATTCTCTTTGCTCATAGATGTTCTGGAGGAGAGCCCACATTTTATTGGACTTGCCATTTTCCATCCTCTAAATTATCATCCACTTTTTGTTTATTCATGAAATTATCCTATATATTGTGGAATTAGCAGGTGTGGGATCCAACAATTTGCCATGATCTTGTGGCTGGTGAGGTCTGACTTTCATTGGCTTGTTAGCCCCTCCTCTTCTAAGAGATTATGGGGAGTATAAATTATGAAGGCACTTAAGAGTTGGAGGGTTAGAGCTGAAGCTGCCCAGGGAAGCCATGAGATTGGGACTCAGAGTAGGAATGTCTGAAATGTCCTCCCCACTGCTGACCCCAGATGATTTTTTCATTTCCCTTTTCTTTTTAGCCAATCATCTTCCCCACTTTGGAAGCAAACTTGTTTAGCTTTTCCCATTTAAGCATTTCCCTTTGTTTATTAATCCAGAAATTAAGATGAATTCTTAACTACAGGTATTGATAGAATTGGAATGTAGATTTGGCACGACCTCAGAGGTCATTTCATCCAAGTCTCTCCCTATTTTAGAGATGAGGATACTGAGGCTCAGAGAATTTAAGTGACTTGTCTAAAGTCACAAAGGTAGTCAGAAACAGAATTTGAATCCAGGTCCTCTGACTCGAGAAATGGTATTCTTTGAAGAGATTCTGTGAGGTCCCTTCCAACCCTGAGATTCTACAATTTTGGTAAGGGAAAGACTGTTGTGATGAGCTTCTTCATAAGTATAAAGATTCTCACATGTACAACCCAATGGAATTGCATGTTGGCTACAGGAAGGAGTGAGGGGAGGGGAGGGAAAGAATATGATTCTTGTAACCAAGGAATAATGTTCTAAATTGACTAATAAAATAAAATAAAATTAAAAAAACACAAATGAGTAAGTATAAAGATTGTATTAATAAAAAAAAGGGGACCAGATAAAGAAGAGGCCAAGGGAAGATGAGCTTGTCTGCAAACATCATTAAGCATTTACTGTGTGCAGAACAGTCTATTAGATACTAGGAGAGGATATAAAAGTACTTAGGTTAAGGTCACTTTCCTGTAGGACATTGTTTATATTCTAGTTTGGAAGACAAAACACACATATGCAATGACTTCATCATCATCAACAGACATTTATTGAGTGCCTATTATGCATCCACTTCTGTTATGAAGCAACTTATCAACAGCCATAAAACAAAGCAATACAAATTGAATTCTTAAGAGCCAAAGGCTAAAGGCATGGACATAAGCATGATTAGATTAGGGAAAGGGAACATTTCATCTGATATGGATGTGACTTGATCCATATTTTGACAGCTGGTAAAGGACTGGTAAAGTGGTAGAGAATTGGTTAGTTGTGAAAGGGTGGGAAGGGCATATGGGATGAAGAGAGTTCTAGTTGGAGGAAAAACACAACCCAAATGCTCAGGTGGGAATTCAAAATTTATAAGTGGATGGCAAATGGAGTGCTTTGTTTGGAGAAAAGGAGTAGTGTGGGCAAATAAGAAGAGATGGGGTTAGAGAAACATGAGGTGGGAAAGAAACAGTTAATGGAAAGCCTTAGATGCTTAGCAAAAAAGTTTGGATTTGAAACAAGAGTTAACCAGTTATTCCTTGACCTGAAAGGAATGTTAATTGAGAAATGTTCAGTATTGCCTTTGAATTTGTCCTTATGTGCCCAACTATTATCAAAGCTATAACTAGGGGAGAGCCACTAGGATTTTGTCTTCATGTTGCCAAAATTTGTAGGGCACTGTTTGGCTCTTATTCTTCTTTGGGATGTAGGAATAACTAAGCTTATTGTAGTCAGAAAAAATAATTAGTTTTGAAAGAAAACTACTATACATCATAGATATAGAAATGGAAGGAAATCGAAGGTCATTGAATTCAACCCCCTCATTTTACTAATAAGGAAATGGGGCTGGAAAGGGTAAATAACTTCTTTAAGGCAACACAAAGGGAGGAGTTTAACACAAATTCTCAGACTTCAAAAACATCCTTTACCCACTGTATCAACTTCATGGGATCAAAAGGCCTCATTTTACAAATTTTACTTTTAACATTTTATAAATGAGGAAACTGAGGCCCATAAACTTTAAATAATTTTAAGGTGTGACAAAGAAATCACTTTAAAAGACTGATATATATTAATTTAAGGTCGCCAAGGAATTCAGCTATGTAATTCCTAAATGAAAACTGAAATCAGCAGTCAATCTTTTATGGAGTTTAATTACAACAGGAGGAAGAAAGGAATTAGAGATAGAGAGAGAGAAAAGGGAGAGAAGGGAATAGGGCTTAAATACCCCTTCTGTTTAGGCTGGGCCAAAAGGCCCAAGCCCTTAGATAGCTGGGGCAAAGAAAAGAGATCAGTCCCTATTATTCATGTGACCAAAATGGAGAAACAGTCTCAGAGGCCCCCACCTTCAGCTTCCTTCAGAGCAAGCTTCTCAGAGCACACTCCAACCACTCAGACAACTTCTCAACCACCACCCTGAGTCTTCAGACCCCTCTCTCTTTAAGGAAACCATCCAAGTTCCCTCCCCTCAGTTCTCATATCTACCAATCACTGTCCATCAATTTCCCTGTGCCAATGGAGGTTCTAGCTTAACCCAGGACCGCCCAGAGGTCTCTGGCTTTGCACATGTCTGTTGAAGGTCATATTTTCAAATAATTAAATCTTTGATCCTTTGCTACAGCCCTTCCTAAATCCTGTTAACCTGAGTAGGGTAGAGATTGGAATAATTAAATTTTGATCTATGCTGCAGCCCTTACTCAATCCTGTTAGGACTGAGTAGGGTGGAGATTGATTCCAAGTATCTCCATTGTATCAATTCTAAAATCAATCATGACTCAAAGAAATTCCTGTTCTATGCTTAAGCATAGGTCAAAGTCCTTTCCATTGTTCAGCAAAAGGTTTCTGTCCTAAAGTAATCTTAAGAAGGGAGGAGGGGGAAACTCTCATGCCAATGGGGTTCACATTCCAATAGCCAAGACTCACTATCAATAGGAAATTTTTCAAGTATGAAATTTCCCAATGGTGAAATTTCCAACATTTATAAGTCTAAGAAATTTTGAGGTTTACAAAGGTCAGACAGCTAACTATACATTTGAGATAGGATTCAAACCACACAACATGTTCTCTTCAATTCTAGTGCTCCAGCCACAAGAATTAGGAAACCAAGATGGTGCCATAGTGCAAAGAAAACCAGGCCTAGAGTTAGGAAGACTCATCTTCCTGAGGTCAAATCCGGTCTCAGACACTTTGTAATGGTGTGACCTTGGGAAAATCATTTAAGTCTGTCTCAGTTTCTCATTTGTAAAATGAACTGGAGAAGGAAGTGGCAAACCACTCCATTACCTTTGCAAAAAGAAATCCAAATGAGGTCACAAAGAGTTAGACACACTAAAATAATTGAACAACAATTCTCTACTCCAATGATTACCCACTTCCTCCCCTGGTCACTCTCTGTAAGTGCCTTTTTAACCTATCCTACTTTAATCCCTCTCCTAGCTGTGACCCAGATAGCCCCAATTTATATGGGTCTCAGAATCTCCTCCCTCTTGTGTCTTGAGGTCTAAGATTTCTCCTTGTGCCATGCCTCTCATCTTCCCAAATGTGACTATTTTGCCCTGTTCATATTTATTTTGCTTTTGACCCAGGAAACCAGAATCACCATTTACACTTTAGTATTATTTTGGTCTAAGGAGCTCCAAATATATAGACCATGTCATTTGGAGAACATCATAACATGGCACAGTTATAATTGGGAATCCCCTTAGATTACTGAGCAGGAGAATAGTATGTTGCGATTGATATTTTTTTTTTTATTCTTTTTTTTTTTAATATATTTTATTTGATCATTTCCAAGCATTATTCGTTAAAGACATAGATCCTTTTCTTTTCCTCCCCCCCACCCCCCATAGCCGACGCGTAAGTCCACTGGGCATTAGATGTTTTCTTGATTTGAACCCATTGCTTTGTTGATAGTATTTGCATTAGAGTGTTCATTTAAAGTCTATCCTCTGTCATGTCCCCTCAACCTCTGTATTCAGGCAGTTGCTTTTTCTCGGTGTTTCCACTCCCATAGTTTATCCTTTGCTTATGAATGGTGTTTTTTTTTTCTCCTGGATCCCTGAAAGTTGTTCAGGGACATTACACCGCCCCTAATGGAGAAGTCCATTACGTTCGATTATACCACAGTGTATTAGTCTCTGTGTACAATGTTCTCCTGGTTCTGCTCCTCTCGCTCTGCATCACTTCCTGGAGGTTGTTCCAGTCTCCATGGAACTTCTCCACTTTATTATTCCTTTGAGCACAATAGTATTCCATCACCAACATATACCACAGTTTGTTCAGCCATTCCCCAATTGATGGGCATCCCCTCGTTTTCCAGTTTTGGGCCACCACAAAGAGCGCAGCTATGAATATTTTTGTACAAGTCTTTGTGTCCATTATCTCTTTGGGATACAGACCCAGCAGTGCTATGGCTGGGTCAAAGGGTAGATATTCTTTTGTCGCCCTTTGGGCATAGTTCCAAATTGCCCTCCAGAATGGTTGGATCAGTTCACAACTCCACCAGCAATGAATTAATGTCCCTACTTTGCCACATCCCCTCCAGCATTCATTACTTTCCTCTGCTGTTATGTTAGCCAATCTGCTAGGTGTGAGGTGATACCTCAGAGTTGTTTTGATTTGCATCTCTCTGATTATAAGAGATGTGGAACACTTCTTCATGTGCTTGTTAATAGTTTTGATTTCTTTATCTGAGAACTGCCTATCCATTTCCCTTGCCCATTTATCAATTGGAGAATGGCTTGATTTTTTGTACAATTGATTTAGCTCATTATAAATATGAGTAATTAAACCTTTGTCAGAGGTTTCTATGAAGATTTTTTCCCAATTTGTTGTTTCCCTTCTGATTTTAGTTATATTGGTTTTGTTTGTACAAAAGCTTTTTAGTTTGATGTAGTCAAAATTATTTATTTTACATTTTGTGATTCTTTCTATATCTTGCTTGGTTTTAAAGCCTTTCCCCTCCCAAAGGTCTGACATGTATACTATTCTGTGTTTACCCAATTTACTTATGGTTTCCTTCTTTATGTTTAAGTCACTCACCCATTTTGAATTTATCTTGGTGTAGGGTGTGAGGTGTTGATCTATTCCTAGTCTCTCCCACACTGTCTTCCAATTTTCCCAGCAGTTTTTATCGAATAGTGGATTTTTGTCCCAAAAGCTGGGATCTTTGGGTTTATCGTATACTGTCTTGCTGAGGTCGTTTTCCCCCAGTCTATTCCACTGATCTTCCTTTCTGTTTCTTAGCCAGTACCAAATTGTTTTGATGACTGCTGCTTTGTAATATAGTTTGAGGTCTGGGACTGCAAGGCCCCCATCATATGTGTTTTTTTTCATTATTTCCCTGGATATCCTTGATCTTTTGTTCTTCCAAATGAACTTTGTTATGGTTTTTTCTAAATCAGTGAAGAAGTATTTTGGTAGTTCAATGGGTATGGCACTAAATAGATAAATAAGTTTGGGTAGGATGGTCATTTTTATTATATTGGCTCGTCCTATCCATGAGCAGTTAATGTTTTTCCAATTGTTCAAGTCTAGTTTTAGTTGTGTGGCGAGTGTTTTGTAGTTGTGTTCATATAGTTCCTGTGTTTGTCTTGGGAGATAGATTCCTAGGTATTTTATTTTGTCTAAGGTGATTTTGAATGGGATTTCTCTTTCTAGTTCTTGCTGCTGAGCTGTGTTGGAGATATATAGAAAAGCTGATGACTTATGTGGGTTTATTTTGTATCCTGCAACGTTGCTAAAGTTGTTGATTATTTCAATTAGCTTTTTGGTTGAATCTCTAGGATTCTTTAAGTAGACCATCATGTCATCCGCAAAGAGTGATAACTTGGTCTCCTCCTTGCCTATTCTGATGCCTTCAATTTCTTTATCTTCTCTAATTGCTACTGCTAGTGTTTCTAGTACAATGTCAAATAGTAGAGGTGATAATGGGCATCCTTGTTTCACTCCTGATCTTATTGGGAATGCATCTAGTTTATCCCCATTGCAGATGATATTAGCTGTTGGTTTTAGATATATACTGTTTATTATTTTTAGGAATGACCCTTCTATTCCTATGCTTTCTAGTGTTTTTAATAGGAATGGGTGTTGTATTTTATCAAAGGCTTTTTCTGCATCTATTGAGATAATCATGTGGTTCTTGCTAGTTTGCTTGTTGATGTGGTCAATTATGTGGATGGTTTTCCTAATGTTGAACCAGCCCTGCATCCCTGGTATGAATCCTACTTGATCATGGTGAATGATCCTTCTGATCACTTGCTGGAGTCTTTTTGCTAGTATCCTATTTAAAATTTTTGCATCTATATTCATTAGGGAGATTGGTCTATAGTTTTCTTTCTCTGTTTTTGACCTGCCTGGTTTTGGAATCAGTACCATGTTTGTGTCGTAAAAGGAGTTTGGTAGAACTCCCTCTTTGCTTATTATGTCAAATAGTTTGTATAGTATTGGGGTTAATTGTTCTCTGAATGTTTGATAGAATTCACAGGTGAATCCATCAGGCCCTGGGGATTTTTTCTTAGGAAGTTCTTTGATGGCTTGATGGATTTCAATTTCTGATATGGGATTATTTAAGAATTCTATTTCCTCTTCTGTTAGTCTAGGCAGTTTGTATTTTTGTATATATTCATCCATTTCTCCTAAATTGGTGTATTTATTGCCATATAATTGGGCAAAGTAATTTCTAATAATTGCCTTAATTTCCTCCTCATTGGAGGTGCTGTCCCCCTTTTCATCTTTAATGCTGTGAATTTGCTTTTCTTCCTTCCTTTTTTTAATTAGATTGACCAGTACTTTGTCTATTTTGTTTGTTTTTTCAAAGTACCAGCTTCTTGTCTTATTTATTAAATCAATAGTTCTATCACTTTCGATTTTATTAATTTCTCCCTTAATTTTTAGGATTTCTAATTTGGTTTTCTGCTGGGGGTTTTTAATTTGATCGCTTTCGAGTTTTTTCAATTGCATTTCCAATTGATTGATCTCTGCTCTCCCTTGTTTGTTAATATGAGCTTTCAGGGATATGAATTTGCCTCTGATTACCGCTTTGGCTGCATCCCAAAAGGTTTGAAAGGATGTTTCGCCATTGTCATTTTCCTTGATGAAATTATTAATTGTTTCTATGATTTCTTCTTTAGCTAAACGGTTTTGGAGTATCATATTGTTTAATTTCCAATTGGTTTTAGATTTGGTTTTCCATGTACCATTACTAATCATTATTTTTATTGCCTTGTGATCTGAGAAGGCTGCATTCATTATTTCTGCTTTTTTGCATTTGTGTGCTATGTTTCTGTGACCTAATGTATGGTCAATTTTTGTGAATGTGCCATGTGGTGCTGAGAAGAAGGTGTATTCCTTTTTATCCCTATTTATTTTTCTTCATATGTCTATTAATTCTAATTTTTCTAAGATTTCATTCACTTCTTTTACCTCTTTCTTATTTATTTTTTGATTTGATTTATCTAAATTTGATAATGGTTGGTTTAAGTCTCCCACTAGTATGGTTTTATTGTCTATTTCTTCCTTCAATTCTCCTAGTTTCTCCATTAGAAATTTGGGTGCTATATTATTTGGTGCATACATGTTGATTAATGATATTTCCTCATTGTCTAGAGTCCCTTTTAACAAAATATAATTACCTTCCCTATCCCTTTTGATCAGGTCTATTTTTGCATTGGCTTTATCAGATATCATGATTACCACTCCTGCCTTCTTTCTATCAGTTGAGGCCCAGAAGGTCTTACTCCATCCTTTAATTCTGACCTTGTGGGTGTCAACCCGCCTCATGTGTGTTTCTTGAAGACAACATATGGTAGGGTTTTGGATTCTAATCCATTCAGCTATTCGTCTACGTTTTATGGGTGAGTTCATCCCATTCACGTTCAAAGTTATGATTGTCATTTGTGGACTCCCTGGCATTTTGATTGCCTTCCCTAATTCTAACCTTTTCTTCTTCGGCTCTACCTTTTAGTCCAGTGATTTACTTTGAATCAGTCCCCCTTGTCCCCTCCCTTGATGTTTCCCTTTTTAGTCCCTCCCTTTTTGTTCCCTCCCCCTCCCCCCTCTCTTTCCCTCCCTTTTTGTTCTCCCTCTCCCCCTCCCCCCCTTGGTTTTCCCTTCTCCTTACCCTTGTTGGGTAAGATAGAATTCAAGATCTCAATGGATCTGGATGTTTTTCCCTCTCAGAGTTGATTTTCCTGAGATTGAGGTTTAAGTACCCCCCCCCCTCTCTTCCTCTCCTTCTTATAGGAGTTTTCTTCCCCTCCCCTTCCCCTGTGAATCTTTGTGTGAGAACCATTATTCTATTTGGTCTTTCTTTACCCCCTATTTATACATTACATTTTCCCCACATATTATTATACATAGGTTGATATAAATGTAGTCCTTATAGAAGAGAGTTTGAGTAAAAGAAGATAACATTTTTCCCCTTTCCTTAATATTTACCTTTTCAGGTATTCCTTGCTCTTTGATTTTCGGTATCAAACTTTCCACAGAGCTCTGGTCTTTTCTTTGCAAAAAGTTGGAAGTCTTCTATTTTGTTGAATGCCCATACTCTCCCTTGGAAGTATATAGTCAGTTTTGCTGGGTAGCTGATTCTTGGTTGGAGACCCAGCTCTCTTGCCTTTCTGAAGATCATGTTCCATGCCTTACGATCATTCAGCGTAGAACTTGCAAGGTCTTGTGTGATCCTGATTGGCATTCCTTTATATCTAAATTGTCTTTTTCTGGCTTCCTGTAGGATTTTTTCTTTTGTTTGATAGCTTTGGAATTTGGCAATTACATTCCTGGGAGTTGTCTTTTGGGGGTTTAGTGTAGAAGGTGTTCTGTGAGCTCTGTCAGTGGATGTATTGCCCCCTTGTTCTAGAATCTCTGGGCAATTTTCTTTGATTATATCTTGTATCACCATGTCCAGTTTGGTGTTTATTTCTGGCTTTTCTGGGAGTCCAATTATTCTTAAATTTTCTCTTCTCCCCCTGTTTTCCAGATCTATCACCTTGTCGGTGAGATATTTTATGTTCTCTTCTAATTTCTTGGTGTTTTGGCTTTGCTTTATTAGTTCTTGCTTTAAAGCCTGGTTTTCTTTTACAGTTTGGTCAAACTGGTTTTGTAGATGCGTGAATTTCTTTTGCATCATTTCCCACTTTTCCTCCCAGAGGGCTTCCATCTTTTTGGTCCTTTCTGATTCAAATTCTTCATGGGTTTGTGGAGAGTTTCTATTTCCTTTGGAAGATTTTGGAGAATTTTCTTGTATATCTTCTTCTATCTGTTCTGTATTTTGTATTTTGGCTCCATAGAATGTGTCCAGAGTGGCCCCTTTCTTCTTATTTTTCTTGGTATTTTGGGGCTTCTGTGCTTCTGTGGAATTTGTCATCTCTGAACGTGGAGGATTGGCTTTTCTTGTCTTTGTCTGGTGATCAGTGGCTTTAGTCCTGGGCAGATGTTGGTTCTATGAGCGTTCCCTGGGTTAAACTGAATATGCCTCACTGGAACTGGAATGGAAGGGTCTGACCACGAGGCCACACTCTCCCCCTGGCTCGATTTCCGGAAGTTGCCTTCAGAATCCCTGGCCGTGAGGCTGTTTCGTCGGCCTGCGGGGGGATGGGCTAGCCGCTTCCCCAAGCTCCGAGAGCACAGACTTTCACTGAGACTTGGATAGCAGGATCCAGCCCGTGAGGCTGTCTTGCCCGCCCTGAGGGTTGCTGTTGTTTTGACCAGCTCTCTGCAGCGGAGGCCCCAGGCAGTAACTTTCACCCGGACCTACCGGCTCTCTTCAGCGGAAGCCCCAGGCAGTAACTTTCACCTGGACTGGGACTTGGGTAGAAGACCCTGAGGGTTGTTGTTCCTCAGACCCTGCTCTCTGAGCCCGGCGCGGCTGCCGCTTCCGGGAGCCTTGGACTCTGCGCTCCTACCCCTGAGGTCCGAGGGATCTCGGGTTCTGGCTTTTAAGGGGAGCCGTACCTTTTGAACCGGGTCCAGGTCCAGGAGGAGGGTTCCCAGGGTCTGTGCTGTTGATCGTTTTGAATTTCGGCGCCTTAGGAGCTTCTAGTTTGAGATCGGTCGGGAAGGGTTTTCCGGAGATCTGAACTTCAGCTTTCTCTAAGCCGCCATCTTAACCGGAAGTTCGTTGCGATTGATATTTAAGGAATCCCTTGAAAACTATTAGTGTGAATCAGATTTGCTTAGAAGCCCTTGTGGTTTTCTTTTTGGTCAGGTTCAGTTGCCTTGGTGAAATAGATGCTTTGTCTATATTCTAGTTTAACCCATCCAACTCTACAATCATTTATTAAGGCCATATTCTGAATAAAAGCATTGGAATAGAAAGATGAAAAATGATCCAGTTTCTGCCTTTAAGGAACTAAAAATTTACTGGAGGAGATATGACATTTATACAAGTAAATTAAATATAAGATAGAGTGTGATAAAGTAAATGAGAAATCTAGACAAAGTATGCCAGATAAATTAGAAGAGGTCATTTCTTGTGATAAACTTTGCTACTAACAGCTATACAATGATCCAGGACAATTCTGAAGACTTATGAAAAAGAATGCTCTCCACCTGTAGAGAAAGAATTCTGGGAGTATAAATGCAGATGAAAACATATGATTTATCACTTGTTTATTTGCATATAGGATTTGGGGTTTTGGTCTTATAAGATTACTCTTACAAAAATGAATAATATGGAAATATGTTTTGAGTGGTAACATGTGTATAACCCACTGGAATTGCTTGTCAACTCTGGGAGTGGTGAGGGAAGAGGGGAAGGAAACAACATGAATTGTGTAACTTTGGAGAACCTAGGTGTAAATTTGTTAGAAGGAAGGAAGGAAGGAAGGAAGGAAGGAAGGAAGGAAGGAAGGAAGGAAGGAAGGAAGGAAGGAAGGAAGGAAGGAAGGAAGGAAGGAAGGAAGGAAGGAAGGAAGGATGGAAGGAAGGAAGGAAGGAAGGAAAGAAAGAAGAAAGAAAAAAGAAAGAAAAAAGAAAGAAAATAGAAAAGAAAAGAAAAGAAAAGAAAGATCATTTTTGCTAGATGGGGCAGGGTAAGGTAGAGTGGGTGGTGATGAGGGAATGTTTGATGAAGGAAGTGGTACCTGAGGTGAGTTTTAAAAGAAGAGGTAAATTTTGAATGGTGGAGGTGAGGAAATAGAACCTTTCCAGAATGGAGAATGGCTTGCATGAAGGTAGAAGGTGACAGGATCAGATTCTAAGATAGGTGGTAATTCAGTTTAGCTAGAGGATATGGAAGAATATAATATTAAATAAAAGTCACAGAAAGGTGGGTTGGAATGAAAATGTGAAGAACTTTATATGCCAAGCTAAGGGGCTTGTCTTCCAGGCAATGGGAAAACATGAAAAATCAAGATTAGTGGGGTGGGGTGGGTAGGAACTTAGAGTAGTGTATTTTCTGTCATAATAAAAAGCTATAATGTGATGATATATAAAAATAAATTGGATAATATATGTCCTAGAATAAATTTGTCTCATGTAGAAAGTCTTGGGGTTCTTTAGTTTGAAATAATACTTTATAACATTCTAAAATACACCTTTCTTCACAAAATCCTCTCTCATAACTACAAGGGGGTGGTATTGAAATCTAAGCTTAAGGATCAATTGACATTGTATACTATTCTTGGAGTGACTTTTTTTCCCTCTAGAAGTAATACATTTACCCCAGTTGATTGATTTTGGAAAGAGTAAGAGCTCCTTTTCCAAATGGATACTGCCCTGCTTGATCATTTCAATCAAACATTTTATGATGATTTGGCCCAAATTCATCCCCTCAGATGAATTGGCCCAAACAGAGAGAATCTGAAGATGGAAAGCTAGCCATGCATGTGTAAGGGATTCTTTTATTTGAACCTTCTTTAGGGAAGAAAGCTCCCTGATTAGACTGTAGTTGTGATGGGACTTTTGTCCTGTCTAAAATTATGCCAAAGTTTAGACCAGAAACATAGCATCTTCCATTGCCAGGCTTTGACTATCTTACATTGTTTGGAGGGAAGCAGGGATGGTATTTCAAAGTGGAAATTCTATTCCTATCATTGGGTGCTGGTAGTGTTTTCTCTCTAATGTTGCTTTTAGCAGAACCAGATGTCTTAGCAGCATCACAGTATGCCTCTATGGTGATTTTGCTAAGGGCTTCCAGGGTAGTCTCTAAAACTTCAACTCGTTCAGTCCCGGGGGGGTTAGCCCTCCCTGCTGATCAGCTCATCCGAGGTCTAATCGCTATGTTCCTGGCATGAGAACCAGCATAGCCTGGCACTGGTTCTAAAGGGTATTTTAGCCTGAATATAATCATTCCACTGGGCTCTTTGATCAAGCCCCATTTGGTCAGCTGGAGAGAAAGAAAGGGGAAAAAATGTTCCTCTCTCTTTACTGTCACTCCCAGGTTGGCCAGAGTCCCTCCAATCTTTTCTATTCTTTTTAATGCCACGAGAGTCTAGCTTTCCTCAGCTGCTCAGCTTGGCATTGGCTCAGGCTCTGGCATGCTGATTTATCTCCCCTGGCACCACGTCTACTTTTGCACTCCTCAATACAGCTCAGTTTCCCTTCGGCTCTAGCTGTCCTCCCGGATTCCCTGCGAAGACTTAGAGCAGGGAAGCAGCCCTGGGACGTGATCATATTTCAGCTGCTGCCCCATATGAGGTACCAATCATAACTGAGATGAAAAAGAGGCAGCAGGCTCGGAGTTATGAGGCTCAAACCGACTGTAATCCATCTCAATCCTGAGCGGTGTTAGCAGGGGGAAGAAGACTCAGGGCATTGAGGCTAGAGCTGAAATTACCATGGGGAGCTGGGGAGGGGGTGAGAGGGAGAAGGGATTAGTTTTAGCACGGGGTATTTAAAGTCAGGATGAGCTTTCATCTCTAAGTTACAAGGCATTCCCTAGGAACTGCTAATAAAAGGGCTGGTGAAAACCCCTGTACATGGGCTGAAGCTAATTCTATTGAAATAAGTAGGTAACAAAAAAAAAAAAAGTCTCATTCTCAAAATGGTTCATAAGCTCCCAAAGGAAAGTGCTTGTTGCTGTTCCTCACAATGACCTGATCAGAGATATAGAAGGGGCCTCAGTGGTCATCTAATCTTACCTCTCATTACAGATGAGAAAACTGAGGACAAGCAGTTTAAGTGATATGTCCCAGGTTCCACAGGCAAAATTAAAAGATTATAGATTTCAGAAGCTGAGATCATTTAAGCCAAATTACTTTCCTTTTCTTTCTTTCTTTCTTTCTTTCTTTCTTTCTTTCTTTCTTTCTTTCTTTCTTTCTTTCTTTCTTTCTTTCTTTCTTTCTTTCTTTCTTTCTTTCTTTCTTTCTTTCTTTCTTTCTTTCTTTCTTTCTTTCTTTCTTTCTTTCTTTCTTTCTATCTTTCTATCTATCTATCTATCTATCTATCTATCTATCTATCTATCTATCTATCTATTTTTCTATCTATCTATCTATCTATCTATCTATCTATCTCCACCTCTCTCCATCCATCCTACTATCTATCTATCTATTTATCTATCTATCTATCTATCTATCTATCTATCTATCTATCTATCTATCTATTTTTCTATCTATCTATCTATCTATCTATCTATCTATCTATCTATCTATCTCCACCTCTCTCCATCCATCCTACTATCTATCTATCTATCTATCTACCTACCTACCTATCTATGTTATCTATTTGTCTTCATCTGCTTTTATTTCCATCTGTCTCTCTATTTGCTCATCATCTGTGTCTATATCTATCAATCAGTCTGTGTCTATAGCTATCATTGCTTTGCCTTTATCTGCTTCTGTCTCTGTTTATCTATCCATTATTTATCTATTTATCCTTCTATCCATCCATCCATCCATCCATCCACCACCCTCCATCATCCATCATGTATCATCCTATTTCTATTTGTCCATCATATTTGTCCATCTATATCTATCAATCAGTGTGTCTGTATCTGTCACATCTACATATCCTGTCTATTATAGCTATCATCTTTCTGCTTTATCTTTCTCTCTTTAGTTGTCCATGACAGCTATCTTTTATCTTTCTCTGTGTCTCATTCAATCTGTTCATGATATCTATCAATTTGTCTATATATCTATCTCTCTGTCTCTCTCTCCATTCACCACATTATCTGTCTATCCATTTATCTTTCTATTATCTATCTACCTCTATCTTTCTATCTGTCCATCATATATCATGCCATATAATATCTATGTGTCTTTCTATCTGTCATATTTTAAATAAATGTATATAGCATATTTTCTATAAGAATATATATTAATTATAAAAGCAGATATTACTCTGAAGCTATAGCAAGAACAAAAATCTTTATAGGCACACTCTCCTCTATACTTCGACTTTCCACATAGCCCTGATTCTACCAACTAGACTCAAAGGCAGCATCATTAAGGATGTATCCTGTCTCAGCTGATATTCAGTTTCTCCTCCTGAGACTTTATTCCTCTATGGCCATTTCTGTTTGTTTTTTTTTCCACAAGGTTATAGTAATCTGTGACCCACCCCAACCTAATACCTCACTGGACAGGTATGTTGCCCAGAAAGAAGTTAGCCATAAAAAGAAGTCTGTTACCTTAGAAACTCTCTAAAATTTCATCTAAATATATTTCTGCCATGACCCAGAGCTTGTGGAATTGGCAGACCTCCTCTCATCACAAAAGGCTACTGTGAATTTTTCTAAAATAATATTGTATTTCTCTGCCCTAATTACATGTAAAAATAATTTTTAGCATTTAAAAAATTGTTTCTAATTCTTTCCTTCCCTCTTTCTCCTCTTCTCTTCCTGAGACAGTAAGCATGTACAATTATGTTAAACATATTTCCATATTAGTCATTTAGTAGAAGAAAACTTGAACAAAAATAGAGTAAAACATAGTATGCTTCTATCTCCATTCAGACTCCATCAATTCTTTCTCTGGAGGCGGATGGTATTTTTCATCACGATTCCTTTGGGATTCCCTTGGTTCATTGTATTTCTGACAAAAACTAAGTCACTCACAGTTGTTAATCATACAGTACTGCTTTTTCTGTGTACAATGTTCTCCTGGTTCTGCATTGGTTCATGTAAGGGTCTCTAGGTTTTTCTGAAAACCTCCCGCTTATCATTTCTTATAGGACAATTGTATTCCAAATAATCATAGGCCATCACTTCTTCAGTCATTCTTCAGCTGATAGGAATCCCCTTCATTACAATTCTTGCCACCCAAAAAAGAGCTGCTATAATTTTCTGTACAAATATGTTCCGTCCCTGCTTTATTTTCATTTTTTTTTGTGATATAGTTCTAGTACTGATATTGCTGCATCAAAGGATATTCCCTGCCTTATAATCCTTTGAGTATAGTTTCAAAATTTTCCCTAGAAATGGTTGGATCAGTTCACAACTCCACAAACAAGGTGTAAGTGGCCCAATTTCCCCACATTCCCTCCAATCATTTTCCTTTTTTTATTATCGTATTAGCCAATCTGATAGGTGCGAGGTGATACCCTAGAGTTGTTTTCATCATCATCTAATCAATAGTGATTTGGAGCATTTTTTTCATATAGTATCCAGCTCTGAAAGTCCATTGTTTCAAGAGATCCTGAGGTACAACTAAGGGAATAAAGACATTTTGCTCTCTGACACAGGTTTAGGAACGCAGACATACAAATTTGGAAGTATTACCTTTGGTAGTAGAAAATAGAGATGACTGAGGAGCAGACTCTGAGAATCCAGGTGAGCACCCCACCCAGGAAATATGCTGCCCCTAAAGGGAGTTGAGAAAAGGCTCTATGAAGAGAGAAAATAATTCCAGACCCTGCAGGTATTAGGAGTTAAGAACTGCTTTTGCCACACTTATATTATTCCTACCTCATGGTTTGTCATTCAAAGCCTCCCCATCATTCTCCACCACTTTTCCTGTCTCCTTACACCTTACAGTCTTCCATGTACTCTGTGACCCACTGATACTGACCTCCTTACTGTTTCTCAAATAGGGATAAGTCAATCTTCTGAATATAGGCATTTTTCCTGGCTGTCACCCATACCTGTAATTCTTTTCCTTCTTATCAACTCCTGGCTTATCTGGCTTTCTTCAAGCCCCAACTAAAATCTTACCATCTTTAATAAGTATTTCCTAATCTCCCTTAATACTAGTGGTACCCTTTTGATGATTACCTCTAATTTATCTTGTATATATTTAGATAGATATTTTTGTATTTACTTATTTCTATGTTGTCTCTCCCATTAGCCTGAGCTCCTTAAAAGAAGAGGTGGTTTTTTTTTGTTTGTTTGTTTGTTTTGGGTTTTTTTTTTATCTTCTCTGCTTAGTATGGTGCCTGGACCATTGAAGGTATTTAATAAATGTTTATGGGCTGAGGAACTGCTTCTCTGAATGAATGAAAATATAGTAAGAGACATATGAGAGGAGGCAGAAGATCCAAGTTACTCTGCTTTTGATGCCAGGGAAATTATCTTTGGCCTCGGAAGGATAGAGAAAAAAGTTCCAATTGAAAGTCAAGATATATGTGGAGATGAAAAGAGAGGTTATGAGACCAGGACTGTTCAAATTACATCTAGAATTATGAAAGAATTGAGCACACTTTGACACTGCTAATGATCTTTGAAAAATCTCAAACAACAATGTCACCAAACTAAAGACAGACACATGATCTGATTTCCAGAAAATGAAGAGAATGGATGGAGTGCGAATAATGTATGTTGATGAGTTTAACTGTAATGTCTGGAAAAATTCTAGAACAAGTTATTAAAGGGATGGTTTATATTTACCTATAAAACTGTACAATCACTAAAAATCAGTATAGTTTCTAGAATAGACCATACTACTTTAAAATTAGGCTTCAATACTAGTTTTCACTGGGCTACTTGACTCTTGTGATAAGGAGACTTTGATAGATACAGAATCCTTGGACTAAATCTTTCTTATGCCAAAAAGTGGTGATATAGTTTATGGTATATTTAGGAGGCATGTAAATAATTGGATAATAATGGGGTGTCTGTCCTTAGCCCTCTACTGTTCCATATATTTATCAGTAAGGTGAACAACAGCATATAGGATGACTTGGTTTTTCAGATTTGCAGAATTCAAGAAACTGTAAGGGATGTCAAAGCCTAGAATTTTTAAAAATTCCTGAATGGCATAGATTGATGGGCTAAATACCATATAAATTTTAATAGGAATAAGTACAGGACTTTGCTAGATCAAATCAGCTGGAAAGAGCTGATAATATGTAGGGTGAGCATTTACATCTTGGAAATCAGCAAACACTATGGATCAGGGCTTGATTTATTGTCTTAATAATTGTCTCGATTTAAGAAAGTGATGGAAAAGATGTTATGATGCACATTAAACTTAAAAGCAGTGAATATCTAAAAATAAAACTAATTAAACATTTACCAACACAATCTTGAAAAAGCGTAGATTCTTACACTAGGATTCACATGATCAACTCTCTCAAAAAATATGGTGTGAGGGGGCAGCTGGGTAGTTCACTGGATTGAGAGCCTGGCCTAGAGATGGGAGCTCCTAGGTTCAAATCTAGCCTCAGACACTTCCCAGCTGTGAGACCCTGGGTAAGTCACTTGACCCCCATTGCCTAGACCTTACCACTCTTCTGCCTTGGAGCCAATACACAGTATTGACTCCAAGATGGAATGTAAGGGTTAAAAAAAAAAGTATGGTGTGAGAAATTAATGACTAGATAAGAAATAGTTCATGTGAAAAAGAACTGAGATCACAGATATAGAGAGAGCTGAAAGGAACTTTGGGCCACAGAGTCCAATTCAATTTGTATGTATCTTAGACTAGATTTGAACCTGGTTTTTGTTGGTTCCAAGACCAATACTCTATTAATACTTCTCAGTTTTATAGAGATTTTTGTTTTCACTCTCATCTGTTTTCCATTAATTTTTAATATTTTTCTGCATATTTTCTTTGTTTGGTTTGGGTCTTGTGTATTTAGTTTCTTTCTATTTTGATAATATATGTTTTCAGAGAGAGATTTTCTCTGAACATTTTCTTAGTTGAATTATAAAAATCTTGGTATAGTGTCTCATTGTAATAATTCTCTTCAACAGAGTTATTCATGATTTTTAAGATGTGTTTTTTGATCCACTCACTTAGGATTCCATTATTGAGTCTTCATTTGGTTCTGTATCTTTTGCTTATATCCCTTTTATTGGAAAATCTGAAATTATGAGCAATGTATGATACTTGTGAACCTTCCCCTTTCGCAAAGGGTGTTTGTTGGAGTATTTTCTTATACTCTTCTTTCGAGACATTCTTGTTCTCCTCTGGTCAAGCATTGCTGACGTAACTTGAAGCTCTTTCAGGGCTGAGCCCATGATCCTGGACCCATTAGGTGATCCCCACTATGCTAGTTTACTCGTTGGAAACTGAGACCATTTTATCTGAGTGAATTTGTTCAGGGGGCTCTGGAGACTGAGTCAATGCTGCAGACTCTGAGCTGCTGGTCTGGACAGGGGTTGAATTGAAGATATTCTTGGGGTATATTTCCTCTTTATGCCCAGCTTCTAACTATAAGCACTGAGTTTAATATCCTTGTCCCAGATTGATTTGGGTCTGGAAATGGGTCTGTGAATAACCCTGGGCTACCACTCTCATGTCCATCCTGGGCTCCCCATGTCTTAATCTGACAGTCTAGGTCAGAGGCTGTTTGAGATTTGCTCTAAACTGGCTTAGTTTGCATCTCTGGACAACCCTATATAATTCTTTGTTGTTGGGTTCAGCATAAAGTTAAGTCCTTGATAATGTGGGATCTACTTGCATTGCTGCCTTGGAACTTTAGGTACTGAGTTCATTCTCTTGACCCACTTCTGTTCCAAAGTTCCTGCCTTGGTCACTTTCCTATAAGTTGAATGTGTTATATTGGAATTGGAAGGATGACCTCTTATTTTAATTCCTCTTTCACCACAGTCAATCTTTTTTTTTTTCTTATATTATTGATGGTGCAGTTTTGAGGGAATTGGGCTATACTGTTTCCTCTCACTCCACCATATTGATTGCATCTTCTGAGGATTTCATATTTGATCCTGGATGGAATAAGATAATGAAGTTTATGAGGAAAGAAGGTGATATGGTCATACCCGAAGTTTAGGAAAAGCACTTTGGAAGATCACCCACTCCATCTACCTACCACTGATGATGGAGTTCTCCAAATAGCCATCTTCTAGAATGGGATGCAATCCTGGGAAGTATGACCTTTGTTTACATAAGAGGGTCTCTTGAGGTGCCCGCTTATCCTGAATGAAACATGGTTACATGGTTCTCCCTGTCCTCCGCGACTGATATGCACCCTCCTTAAGGAAGGACTCAACTCTAGATTCTCCGTTGTCTTCCCCACACTGCTCACCCACATGGCCTTAGAACAAAATATTAAAGAAACTGCTTTTCCCTTTCTTCTGGAAACTGGCTTAGGCAGAAGCACATCTTTAATTTCCCTTTGTCTCTTTTGTTCTTTCTGACATTAGGCAATGTTTTCTATAATGTCTGGTTTCAAATGTGTAGGAGGAAATGAATGTCTCCTCCTCATTTTTAAACTCCTCAGACTCAGAGACCTCATTTCTATTATTGTTATTTATTTTACATTCTAATTTACCATCTCTCTGTCCAAGCAACTCCTTTATGTTTTATACCAATTTCTCTCAGATCAAAAAAATAACAACAAAAATTGATTCATTTATGAAGGAAAATTAGTTTATGTCCACAGAATAATTAAACCCTTTAAATGTCTAGTCCCTTAGAACTTTTTTGTCCCTAGATATTTGTGTTCTTTCTTTTGCCCTTGACCAATATAAAAATTTAATTATTATTATTATTAATAATTTAGCAAGAAGCATTCGTATCTCTAAAAGTATGAGACCACTGATGTCATTGCCTAGGCTGATTGACTTCTTGTTTTCTAGTATTTCTAATTCTATATTTGAAGTTTGTTTGTTTGTTTTTATCCTGAATACCCTGTTCACATCTTCTGAAGTCATAAAGAATTCTCTCTCTCTCTCTCTCTCTCTCTCTCTCTCTCTCTCTCTCTCTCTCTCTCTCTCTCTCTCTCTCTCTCTTGCTCGCTCGCTCGCTCTCGTAATTACTCTTGTGATGATTAGGTACAATTTCTCAAAATATTATTTTTATGGGTAGGAGGGATGCACCATGACTTCCAATGCCTTTTGGCATATAAGATTCCAGTTTCTTTGATTTCCTGTGTATGAGAATACTCCTACAATATTAAACATGATTTTCTTTGATTGACAAGTCTTTTTTCCTGATTGCTTTAATATTTGTTGACATGGACATTAAAAAAATGTAGCCAATACAATCCTTTCTTTCCTTTCCTTTTTTTTTAAATAACTCTTACTTTTTGTCTGAGAATCAATGCCAAGTATTAGTTCCAAGGCAGAAGAGTTCAGGACTAGGCAATGGGAGTCAAGTTACTTGTTCAGGGTCACAAGTCAGGAAGTGCCAGAGATCAAATTTGAACCTAGGACCTGCCTGCCTCTGGGCCTGGCTCTTTATCGCCTGAGCTACTTAGCTACCCCCAAGCCAGTACATTTCTTGGTGATTTAAACTTACGTTTTATGTCAGTGTCTTGTATCATAGCATTATATATTTGGAATTAGAAAAGGTCTTAGATGTCAGATAATATTGTTTACTGATTTTATATTTGAGAAAACTGGGACAAAATTATTTAGCCCAGGTAACAATTAGAAGAGATAGGATTTAAATCAAGGTTTTTCATATTCCAAATCACACAAGCCTCCTACAACTCTGAGAAATCCATCAATTTGTTCTTTGCCCTCTATCTCTAATGCTAATATGTCATAACATGCCATAATAATTTTTTATTAAAATGTTCTTTGCTCTACAAGTTAGTACATGATTACAACCACAAACTAAATTTTAAAAGAAGATTAAGGTAAATATTTTCATTATTTTAGTGTAATTTTTTTTCAAAATTAGGTACCAGTGATACCTTCCTCTTCTATCTGTACCCCACATTATTTCCTGTGAAATGTTTGCTCTTATTTAATGTGGATTCAGTTTTTTCTACAACCAATTATCCCCAGTTAACAAGGACCTTTTATATATCTTTTGAAACATTAGAGACCTGGTACATAATATCCTTTGTGGTTTGTAATATCCTTTTTTCACAACAATCTCAAGAGGTAGATAGTGAAACTATCTCAATTATATGAGATACTGAGATTCAAAGAGAGACTCATTTGTTCAAGATCACATCGTCAAAGTCCAGCCTCGAACCTTGGTCCTTTAACTCTAAAAAATATACCATGCAATCTCACTGGATTTTTGTAAGTTCATATAGTGATTTTTAAGTCATTTCTTCTGCTATTTCAAGTCAAACAATAAGAAAGGAATCAGAATTTTACAAACAAGTTCTATGGTTTTGTAAAATGCATTTTTTTTAAAACAATAAAATCAAAAACATGGAAATGTGGGTTGTTTTCCTCTGCTCACTTTTTTTAATGTCAGACATGAAGAGAAAACTGCTGCTGCTGAGCCATCTTTGAATTATAGCCTGTGATACAGAACTCTAGCATATGAATTACCCACATGCCAATAGTAAGAATCAGATGTGCTTTTATCTGTTATGAGAGCCTTTTAATAATTATTTTTCCTTTCCATCTCCCATGATGAAAGAAAACTTTTTTAATTTAAATAGTAAAATAGAAATGACAAATGAAGACAAATTCATAATCTTATGTTGCTTTAAAAAAATCCAGATTCCTTTCTTTTCTATCCACAAGAGTAATCATTTCCCTAAAAGCCTACAAAACCACCTCAGAAACCAAATAGCCCAAAGAATGTGTAATCCATGTATCTGTGTAACTGTCTCAGAGGCCAAGTTAGTATTTTCATCTCTGAAGAGGGGGGCAGTTTTTGTCTTACCTGGTTGTGCTATGTATTATTGCTGGATCTAATGTTCCATGATCCTTTTAAGGAGAGAGGAGAGAACATTGTTAGCTTCCCTCATGAAGATTTAGTTTTTGCATTTCTCATAAAGGACCTCATTGAATTAAAATGTGCCACAGGATAATGGGGAGCTTAGGCTTCAAAAGTACCCTTCTTTATTTCATTAGGCTTAATTCAGGAAATCAAAGAAGACCATAAGACAAACAGTCTCATTATCAGAGCGTTCTTCTTGATTTTGAGCATACCAGGGGAAGAATGCTTGATCCAACAACTTCAAAAGCTCAAGCCAGTTGGGCTTAGTTGATTGGCCATGAGACTCTCTTTCTATTTTTTCCCCCTCCTTACAAATGGAAGGGTTTAACTTTACTTTTTTCTCCCCCTGGGTTGTACAAATGCCATCCCCTTTTGTGCTTTGAGTCTGTTATTGCATCTGCATTTTATGAAAATCTCATATTTTGGGTTTAGCAGATGGACTCATTTGAATCAGGATTGCTGACAAGAGTCTTTCCAAATTCTGTTATTTACAAGGTTACAGCAGTAGGCTTGCTCCAAGGTCCTCCAGGACAAGAAATGGGAGCTCTATACCTATTGTGATCAGGTCTCATTCTCTACCATCTCAGGGCAGATTGGGTGTCCCCACTTAAAGAAAGAGGGGCTTTTCCATGCACAGAGAAAGTTCATGTAAACAAGCTCATTGACTGACTGACCTAAATTCCTCAGCTGTGCAACACATAGCTTATGAAATTTGCTTTTAATTTTCGAGTGAAAAAGAGTTTGACCAACAGTCAACGTCCCAATGTAATGGCAAGCAAAAAGGGTTTTCATGACCCTGCCTGCAGAGAATGAACGTCATATTCTATAAATGCTTTTTGGGGATTCTTACCAAAAATGGAAAAATCTTGAGGGGGGTAAAAGTAATTCTAGATATTAATAACCTATTTCTTTGTAGGATCTCCAATTAGGTATTCAACAAAGAGTATCTAGATGACCATCTGCTGTTGAAAAAACAACCATAGGATAGAAGTCTTTCCTCTTTCCCTTCCTCATTATAAGGATGTCATTCTCATCCTCAGGTCCAAATTCTTGATACCCTTTAAGTTGAAAAGGATCAAAAGTGTGCTTGGGGAATGCTCTGATGGATGTGGGAGGGATTTAGGCAAGATAATTGGGAAAGGATGAGACAAGGAGGGACATTTGGTTGCCTTTATGAAATAACTTATGAGTTATGAGTAAACTAGAAAAAGAAAAGGTGTTTAAGGTCTGATTTTTTTTTCCTGTCCTGTGGAAGAAAGGCATTAAGAATATGAAATCAATAAGTCAATAAGCTTTATCAAACTCTTAAAATATGTCAGGAGCTCTGCTGGGGATACAAAGAAAGAAAAAAGCAAACAAATGATTGCTGCTTTCTAGGACCTTTCCGTCTAATGGGAATATAAACAACTATGTAAAAACAAGATATAGACAGAAACATTGGAGATAATTTCCAAAGGAAGATACCAGAATAAAGGATAGATGACAATCAAAGATCATAATTTTGTTTGGCTTCACTTCTAAGAGGAAAACAGCAACAGTTTACAGATGGACAAAGGGATTAACAAAAAACAGTAAGATATTTCTTTGCTACTCATCTTACAATTAATTAGAGACAAGCAAGCAAGTGAAGGATCTATTGCTTAAAGAGAAATAATGTGACATTTCATTCTTTCCTTCCACCAGTAAGCCTTAGGACTTGGCTTGCAATTTCCACTCTCTAATTTGTTATCTAACATAACTTATTTAAGCTTGATTCTACTTTTAAAAATATTTTTGAACAGTACTGCTTTCTGTTTCCTTCATAATTCCATGTCAGTGTATCCATTACTTGGCTAAGGTTTTCCACTGTCTATTCTAAGCCATTACTTTTCCTTCTAAGTTCTCATTTCATTTGTGATCTCTTATTTTGACTCTATCCATTCTTGGAATCTTTGTGGCCAATTCATCCCCCTCCCACCTCCCCACCTCCCCGGTTCTACTTATATTTATTGTGCAAATATTTTCTTCTTCTGTGATATTTTTATTGGGATATTCTTGACCAATACAGTCTCTTTGCTACCTACTTTAGAATACTAAACAGGAAAAAAGAAGTGTCCTTCCCTTTTCTAGAGTTAAAAAAAAAGAAGCAATAGCAGCAACTGGAAAGAGTATGGTTGGGTCCTATAAGGTCTGGTTTTGAAAGTCTGCTGTTTATTAACTATGACATTTAGCAAGCCACTTTCTTGAATTCAGTTTCTTGATCAGTAGAAGTATAAAATAAAACCTGAACAACCTAACTAATAAGATTATTCTAAGGATAAATGAGATTATCTAATTGTTTACAAACTACAAAGTCACATAAATTTCAGCTGCTATTTAAAAATAAGAACAATAATAATTATGATAATAGGCAATATAAGGAAACAGACAAGGAAATAAGAGAACAAAGGGAAAAATACGGAAACCTCAACTATGAATTTTAGCTGTTCATATCTACTTCCAGAGGACTAGACATTGTCATTTTTTTAGTTCCTCCTCTTTTGATTTATCAGATCCCTCTTTCTTCCAAGTCTATGCTGAATATTGAATTCTAGTTCTAGGCTTCTGATCAGTAGATTCAGTCTGGCATAGCTATTAAGTATTTCAGTCTTAGAATCTCTGTTTACTCCTGTATTTGTCAGGTCCAGAAGATTATTATTTATCTAGTGTTTTTTAGTATTATTTTTCTCACCAGTATGCCCAGGGATACCTGAAGTCAGGGAAATTCATCTTCTGGACTTCAAATTTGACTCATACACTTACTAGATGGATAATCTCTAGGTAAGTCACTACACCCTGTTTCCTCAACTATAAAATAAACTGGAGAAGGAAATGGCAAACCGTTCTAGGATCTTTGCAGAGAAAAACCAAAATGCAGACAAGAAGACTCAGAAAGGCCTGAAACCACAGAACAACAATAATTTCCCCATAACAGCCTCTTCATTATAGAGTTACAAATATATGTGTATATGTAAGAATTATATTTGGTTTTACATATAAAAAGATATAATTCCTATACAGTAGATATTAATAGCATCTATCTCACAGTGTTATATATATAAAGCATATACATATATAATATATAAATATATACAACATAATATTTATATAGTAGATATTAGCATCTACCTCACAGTATATACAAACATATATTCTCTATATACTAGATAATAACAGGGTTATTATCTTAATAGGGTTATAAATATATATTATATGTAAAATGTATGTATATATATAAAGATATATAATAGATAACAGCTTCTACTTAACAGATTTATAAACTTATGCAAAGCTCTCTAAAACCTTAAAGAGTTATTTAAATGCTAGTGATGATTATATGCTAGTTACTCTAAGTGAAGGAACTCAAGATCAAAAAGGCTAAATGGAGGATCACCTTAGCTCCTCCCATAAAATACACATCCACACCTAAGATATGTGATCTTCCCATATTAGAATGTAAGTTTATTGAAAGCAGGGACTCTCTTGCTTTTCTTATAACTATCCTCAATGCTTGGTACCCTATCTGGCAAAGCGAGTCCTTAAGTGCTTTTTTACATCCATTCATTCTATGCTATTTTGTTTTCATCTCTCTCTCACTGCAAAGGCATGGAGTGGTTCTAGTCATTTTCCCACAGCCATATTTAGTAACAATTCTGGCTCTGTGTTACATTGGCTATTTTGTATTTATCCTCTGAACTCCTATTCAGAATTGCTTGCTGAGTCCTGGTACATAGTCCAAGCAGCTAATTCTTTTTCCCAGGATAGGTTTAATAGCACCTTGTAAAGCCATAAAAATAGCTTGATGTTTCAATTGTGTAGCTTTGAACTTGAGTAGAAGGCCAAATGCTTTTAAATGAATTCTTATAAATCTCTGCGGCTAGCTCTTCATCAGACCTTGATAACCATACAGTGAGGGAGAAACCCATGAGTGAAATAGAGGATGATGAAGTGTTACTTTGCATTACTTAGCATTTTAAGCATTTTGGGGGTATCCTGCATTTCATTCCCCTGTATCATTCCTTCCTCATGTCCTTTTTGAAAGCATCACTTTTTAACAGTTCATCAGAAACACAAGGTGAAAGTTGGATGGTCTCCCTCTTTTTTCTTAACACCTCTCAATATGACCTGAGTCTGTAATCACTTCCAGAAAATCCAGAAATAGAGATTTCCCTTGTATGCCCATTCATTGGCATTTACTTCTAAGTAAGTAAAGGGAGTGGGGGATACAGTGGGGAGAGGAGCTTCAGTTCTTTTTGTCAAGGAAATGCTCTAGTTATAATCCCAGTTTTCAATCTGGGCACCAAATTTGATGAATCTTTTAAAAAATAATTATAAGGGCTACAAATCCCCTTTCCTGAGATCTCTGGAATCTACTTTCTCAGAGGTAATATATTACTGGGGGAGGGGGGAAGAGTAAGACAAGGGTCTAATTTAAGGGTCATCAAATATCATTCATTCATTCATTGATGAAAAGTTTATTGATTACACATAGGGGAGCCATAAGATAGTGGTTCTGTAGGAACCTACAATATGATTGCAAAGACAAGTTATATGTACACATGAAACAATTCAAGAATAATTTCGAGACAATCCTCGAACAAGTGTGTGATAATATGTCCCAGACCACATAAATGCATACTGAGAAAATTAAAAACAACAAAAAAAGGCTTTTGTTTGGGTGGGGTTAGAAAGAGAGTCTCTTGGAAGAGATAAATATTAAGCAGGATTTTGAAGAAAATAGAATGTCGTCAGGGCATTCCAATCAGAGGACTCCCCCAACCTAACCAGGGTCAGTCTCAACTGAACACTTGAAGGAGCAAGTGATAGGTAAAATATAGTCAAGAAACTGTATTGGTTAGAGCAAAAAGAGCAAGTTAATGGATAATAAGAAATAGTTTGTGCTGAACAGATAATGTAGGACCAGTTGATAGAATGCAAAACTCAGAAGCTTGTCTTTGGTCAGATAACTAACATTCATTCATTATCTATTTTTGATTGGGAATAAAAGGATGGAGTAATATAATAAAAAAGCTTTGTTTCAGGAGCTTTACTTGGTCATGCAGTAAAGGTTAGATTGGAGTGAGAGGCATTGATGGCAAGAAGTATGTTATAATTATTGAGAGATGAGGGATTAGTGCCTGGATGGAATCTTTTTTCACTACAGTTAGGGAGAAATGATCATTTACTGTGGGATACCTTAATTCTTTTAAAGTACTGGGTTACACTAGAGCTAGGTGAATCATACTCATTACTACATTTAAAAAAATTCTTACCTTCCATCTTAAAATCAATACTATGTATTAGTTGCAAGACTGAAGAATAGTAAGGGTAGGGCATTTTGAGGTTAGGTGAGTTGGCCAGGGTCACATAGCTAGAAATGCTCTGAGGCCAAATTTGAACCTAGGCTCTCTTATTTCAAGGCTTGGCTCTTGATCCACTGAGCCACCGACCTGTCCCCCTCCCCATTCCTACATTTTGCGTCAGGGCCCAGAAGTCTAAATTTCATGCTCAGTCACCATCTTTTCAATAATCTATCGATCCTTAAATGTGCCACTGGCAACAGAGATGAAAATGCCATCTATGTCCCTAGGGTCTTTGGTTTTCTTGCCTAACTTCATGAGATTTAATCATATTGCTTTTGAGATTCCTTTTGGCAGTACCACACAAAATCCCCAGAAATACAAACTAGTCATTAAGTTTAACAAATTGTGGAATTTACTTTGTCATCTTCTGGGCACATACCCTGGAAGGACAGGCTCAATTTTTGTCTGGTCAACTATCCATGACCTCAGTACTCCTCAATAGGGAGTATCACTAAATGCCACTTCTCATCTCTTCTTTCCCTAATGTTTGCTGGGTGGTCTCATTCCTTATCACCTTCAGATTCACATCATTGCTCCTTAAATAGCAAACAGATGCTTTTGACTCACCTAGTTTCCTTCTTTTTGGGAAAAGCCAATGATCTGTTATTTAGTTCTGATGAAATAATTAGTAATTCTGACTAATATTAGTTGATAGTCATATCTAGATTAACATGGTTAGTGAGGCGAGCCTGAAATATGTGCCAATAAAGGCTTCAGAGAGAAAGAAGAGAAAGCAATGCAACGAAATTGAATAATTAGGAAAATAAGATAGAAGCACATGGTCACTCAGCAAAAGAGTGATGGCAGGTAACTAGCCACAGAACTAAATTAGTTAGGCCATAGCTGGCTGGCCCAATGGATCAAGGTCTGGGCCAGGAGTCAGGAAAACCTGAGTTCAAATCTGTTCTCAGATTCTTCCTGGCTGTGTTAACTCTGGGCAAGTAATTTAACATGGCTGACCTCAAATTTCTCATCCATAAAATGAGCTGGAAAAGGAGACCACTCCAGTGGCTTTGACAAGAAAACCCCAAATGGGGCCACAAATCCAGACACAACAGACAAATGACTGAAAAATAACAGCAATAACAACAAAAATAGTATCCTCTTGATGCTGGAAGAAAGCAAGATAACTGGTTAGGCAGAGTGAACTTTTGGGAGAGAGAGCCTAGAAAAGACATATGCATAGATATAGATGGGTTATAAACTGTAACATTGGAGAGAATTTCTAAATTTGTGAAATCACAAATCCATTTGGGTATCAGTATCTAGCAATACTTTTCCCTTTTATCCTGGATGTCACATTCTCTCACTCATCATACTTTTGATTTCCAATTTTACAACTAGTTTGTAGCTACCTTTATTGCTTCTGACCTGAGTTCTCTAGTTAGCAGAAGATAGACTACTGGGTCTGAAGTCAGGAAGACAGGAGTACCAATCCATCCTCAGGTACTTACTTGTGTGACCCTGGCAAGTCATTCAATCTCTAACTCTAACTTCTCAGTTTCCTCAACTGTATTAAGGGGACAATAATGGCACCTACCTCACAGAGTTGTTGTAGGATGAAATATTTGTAAAGTGCTTAACACAATGCCTAACTTATAATAGATGCTTGAAAAATGCTTAATTCCTTCCTTCCTTTGCTATTTAATCTTGGGTTCACTGCCACTCTTCTAACTAAGCAAACCTCTTACCTCTCTTTATCGCTTATCTCCAAGTGAGTATCTTCTTATTTAGCACAATACCTGGAACACAGTAGACACAGTATATTAGTCATTATTATTATTAATACTATTTTGATGTCATTATTGTCATTGTCTTATTACTCAGCTTCTGTTTCTTCTAAGACAATGATTTTCCTCCATTCAAAACTTGTTTGTGCCAGCTTTGGCTAGGGAGTGCTCTGAGCTGGTACTTGCAGAAGGATCAATGAATTATCAACAAACACACATTAAGTGTCTCCTGGTGGCAGATGATGTGCTGGGCTTTGGGATTAATGTCTCCTCCATCTTGTTTGTAACAATAGCTGTCATTTATATAATACTTTAAGTTTTGCAAAATCATTCCCAATCTTATCTCATTGGATCTTTACAACAACCCTGCAGTGCAGGCACTGTTATAATACATCCCCATTCTACAGATAAGAAAAAGGAGGCAGGTAGAGAATGACTTTACCAAGGTCACATAGTTGTCAGCCCAGTTCTCTATCCACTACACCACCTGGCCACCTCTTTAAAAGTAGAGACATATAAGAGAAGGAAGGTGCCAACTTGGAAAAACATAGAACCACTAAAGTGGTCATAAAACCAAATCTTTAATCAGAAAAAGAGATAAGTCTTTAATATTCCCACCACACAAAGCCCAGCACTAAATACTACAGAGTCAGAACTCTGGGGCTCTGGGGACAGTGTCTCTGAGAGAATCACCACCAAAGATGATTTTCCAGAGAATAATAGAACATAGGGACCTTATATACCTTTTGGGGAACTAAAGACAGGGAAGCATGATTGATTGGCTTTCCAATGGTTACAAGGAAATGAGAAGTCCAGAACAGGATTATCAGGGAAAAGCTGATACTTTACAATGGATATTAAAGTAAGAGTTCAGCCTAGGGCTGGGCTACCAGGGAGCTGACTTTGATACTATGGGAGAAATGTCTAAGACAAAAAGGATACTTAAGATTTGATCCTATCTACTAGTCCCACCTAAACTGAGATCTTTAAGTACTTCTATAGCCAGAGGTGAGATCAGTCTGGGACTTCCCTCAAGGCAAGTTCCCAAGGGATTGAGGTAAACGTGGGGTTCCCAAAACCCAGTTGACAAAGGATATCTTTAAGTGATATATGTAGTTTTAGAATTTAAAGTCCTAGACAAATGGATGTTGTTGGATTTTGAGAGGTAGTATGAAAGGTTGAATATGTCACTGGACTTGGAGCCAGAACACCTGGGTTAAAATTCTGCCTCAAATTCTTACTAGATGTATGATAGTGATGAAGTCATTTAACTTCTTCAAGCCTTAGCTTTCTCATCTGTAAAATGGGGAATTGTAGCTCTAAACCTATGATCCTATGCTATTCATATTTTACATGGACTTTGCATATTTTTTTCCATAATCATAGAAACACTACCCAAAATCTTAGCCTGGCCTCAGTTCCTAATGACCACTAGCATCCTTCCCATCATCACAGAATGAACTTCCCAGGTGAGGGCATCAGAAAAGACTGCCCTCCAGTATATGATCTCCTCCTTAGCCTTGTCTGTGACCTTGCTGGGGAGTGCCCGGTGGTAGGTCTCTTGGAGAACATGCTCATTTGTGTCTTCTTTCTGGGATCTTTTGAAGTTTGAGGAGCCTCTGCAGAGTCTGAGGTCAATCATCGTTTTTATCCCATTTTCAGTTTTGTGTTTGAATGGATTTTGGCAGTTTGACTAATGTGTTTTGTTTTCCTTTTATCTGGGAGAGCCAACTCCATCATAAAAGTTTGGCAAGGGTGATATCCTGGCATCTCTGGAGAAGCAGCCAGTGCTGGAGCTCATTTGAAGTGCATTTTTCAGTGATGACTGCATGTCTTTGGCAGAGCAGGGCTTAGCAGGTAGTATAGCTACAAGCTAAAGCCTTCCTCATTGAAGGAGGAAAAATACAGAAGACAAATTTGTTGAACGATTGATTGTCTGAGGCATTCAAAAAAAAAGTCAATGAATGAAGGATGGATGATCTTGGTGACCAATGTCCTTAAAGCTGCAATTCAGAATTATAATTTGATTAGACACTTTTTTTGTGACCTGGGCCTACATGCAATTGAGACTGTAAATGTATACAATTGTATTGGGTACAAAAGAGAGGTTGGAAAGACAGATAGACTTAGGACACAGGCAAAGTTATGAAACAGTTCAAAGATTTGGGGGAAGGTTTAGCATCTCTCAGCTTCAGATCACTATTTTTTAAATGGGAAATTGAAGTACCTTCTCTTTCTGTTTTTCTGGGTTGTTGCTAAATTTGCTTGAGATAATTAGCATGAAAATATTTTATAAATGATAAAGTATTGTACCTTAGCCAAGAATGGTACAAAGGGCTATTGAATGACAAACTCTCACCTCTCCTTTCACTGCTTTTCTAGTCTCTGCCCTGATTCCTTTTGGACCTTTTCTCTCTCTAGAGAATGCAGTCTGTGTACATTCTGCTGGGCCCCAGACAAAGAGGGTCTGCTGAACACATGTAGAACAGATGCCTGAAAAAAAATATCTGCCCATTCGATTGCTGTATTACTCATTTCCGCTGCCTCTCTGTCCAGGCAAACAGGGGGTCGTAGGGAGCTAGTCTTCAGGCTATTCACTGGGTTGATGCATGGGGGCCACCCAGGAAGGCTGGTGGGGTGGATATGTGCACAGCCCACGAGGGGTCTTTGGCCACTTTGCCCATTTTTGAAGAATTGCTCTTTAAGAAAGGGAATGAGAATTAAGAGGGCACTGCAGAGGTGATGTCCAAGTTACCTGTCCCAGCTTCCCTTGGGATACTGGATAGGGATCACATCTGGGACTGATGGTGTTCAGAGCTTTGGAAGATGCAATCAGCATTGTGGTTAGACTGGCAGAAAGTCAGACTCCTGGCTGCTAGGAGAAAAGGGAAGGAGGAGGTCATCTACACTGAGGGCAGAATTAGACAGTGAGAATCCCTTTGTGAAAGTACTCAGAGGTGGGCCCCTCCTGGACCTTCTTTTTTAGTTAATCCATTAGTGTTATTTTTATTTTTTTTAATTTTATTTAATTAGTCAAGTTAGAACATTTTCCCTTGGTTACAAGAATTATAGTCTTTCCCTCCCCTCCCCTACCCCTTCCTGTAGCCAATGCACAATTCCACTGGGTTTTATACATGTCCTTGATCAGATCCTATTTTCATGTTGTTGATGTTTGCACTAGGATGTTCATTTAGAGTCTACAACCCAATCATATCCCCTCGATCCACGTAATCAAGCAGTTATTTTGCTTCAGTGTTTCTACTTCCACAGTTTTTCCTCTGAATATGGATAGTGTTGTTTCTTATAAATCCCTCCAAGTTGTTCAGGATCACTGCATTGCCACTAATGGAGAAGTCCATTACGTTCGACTATACCACAGTGTATTAGTCTCTGTGTATAATGTTCTCCTGGTTCTAGTCCTCTCACTGTCATCATCCCAGTTCACATGGAATTCCTCCAGTTCACTAATTCCTTGTGCACAATAGTATTCCATCACCAACTTATACCACAATTTGTTCAGCCATTCCCCAATAGAAGGGCATCCTCTCATTTTCCAATTTTTTTTGCCACCACAAATAGCACTACTATGAATATTCTTGTACAAGTCTTTTTCCTTCTTATCTCTTTGTGGTACATACCCAGCAGTGCTATGACTGGATCAAAGGGAAGGCATACTCTTAGAGCTCTTTGGGCATAGTTTCAAATTGCCCTCCAGAAGGGTTAGATCAATTCACAACTCCACCAGCAATGCATTAATGTCCCAACTTTGCCACATCCCCTCCAATATTTATTACTTTCTGTTGCTGTCATGTTAGCCAATCTGCTTGGTGTGAGGTGATACCTCAGAGTTGTTTTGATTTGCATCTCTCTGATTATAAGAGATTTAGAACACTTTTTCATGTGCTTATTAATAGTTTTGATTTCTTTAGCTGAAAATTGCCAATTCATTTCCCTTGCCTATTTATCAATTCGGAAATGGCTTGATTTGTTTTTTTTTTTTTGTAAAATTGATTTAGCTCTTTATAAATTTGAGTAATTAAACCTTTGTCAGAGTTTTTTGATATGAAGATTTTTTCCCAATTTGTTGCTTCCTTTCTAATTTTGATTGCATTGGTTTTGTTTGTACAAAAAAATTCAATTTAATTTAATCAAAATTATTTATTTTACATTTTGTAATATTTTCTAAATCTTGCTTTATCTCAAAATATTTCCTTTCCCAAAGATCTGACAAGTATATTATTCTGTGTTCACCTAATTTACTTATAGTTTCCTTCTTTATATTCAAGTCACTCTCCCATTCTGAATTTATCTTGGTGTAGAGTGTGAGATGTTGATCCAAACCCAAACTCTTCCATACTTTCTTTCAATTTTCCCAGCAGTTTTTTTTTTTATCAAATAGTGAATTTTTGTCCCAAAAGCTGGGATCTTTGGGTTTATCATAGACTGTCTTGCTGAGGTCACTTACCCCAATTCTATTCTACTGTTCCTTTTTTATGTCTCTTAACCAGTACCATATTGTTTTGATGACCACTGCTTTATAATATAGTTTGAGATCTGGAACTGCAAGGCCCCCTTCTTTCACATTTTTCCCCCTGGATATCTTTGATCATTTGTTCTTCCAAATGAACTTTGTTATCTTTTTTTTTTCTAATTCAGTAAAAAAGTTTTTTGGTAGTTTGATAAGTATAGCACTAAATAAGTAAATTAGTATGGGTAGGATTGTCATTTTAATTATGTTAGTTCATCCTGCCCATGAGCAATTAATGTTTTTCCAATTATTTAGATTTAGTTCTAATTGTGAAGAAAGTGATTTGTAGTTGTGCTCATACAGTGCCTGTGTTTGTCTTGGCAGATAGATTCCTAAGTATTTTATATTGTCTAGGGTGATTTTATTTTATTTTATTTTTTAAATAATATTTTATTTGATCATTTCCAAGCATTATTCATTAAAGACAAAGATCATTTTCTTTTCCTCCCCCCTACCCGCCATAGCCGACGCGTGATTCCACTGGGTGTCACATGTGTTCTTGATTTGAACCCATTTCCATGTTGTTAATATTTGCATTAGAGTTTCGTTTACAGTCTCTCCTCTGTCATGTCCCCTCAACCGCTGTAGTCAGGCAGTTGCTTTTCCTCGGTGTTTCTATTCCCATAGTTTATCCTTTGCTTATGGATAGTGTTTTTTCTCCTAGATCCCTGCAGATTGTTCAGGGACATTACACCGCCACTAATGGAGAAGTCCATTACGTTCGATTATACCACAGTGTATTAGTCTCTGTGTACAATGTTCTCCTGGTTCTGCTCCTCTCACTCTGCATCACTTCCTGGAGGTTGTTCTAGTCTCCATGGAATTCCTCCATTTTATTATTCCTTTTAGCACAATAGTATTCCATCACCAACATATACCACAATTTGTCCAGCCATTCCCCAATTGAAGGGCATCCCCTCGTTTTCCAGTTTTTGGCCACCACAAAGAGCACAGCTATGAATATTTTTGTACAAGTCTTTTTGTCTCTAGGGTGATTTTAAATGGAATTTCTCTTTCTACTTCTTGCTGCCGAGAATTGTTGGAAATATGTAGAAATGCTGATTACTTATGTGGGTTTATTTTGTATCCTGTAACTTTGCTAAGTTGTTGATTATTTCTACTAGCTTTTTAGGATTCTTTTAGTAGGATTTCTTAGGATTCTTTAAGTAGACCATCTGCAAAGAGTGATAGCTTGGCCTTCTCATTACCTATTTTGATACCTTCAATTTCTTTATCTTCTCTAATTGCTACTGCTAGTGTTTCTAGTACAATGTTAAATAATAGAGGTGATAATGGGCATCCCTGTTTCACTCCTGATCTTATTGGGAAGGCTTTTAGTTTATCCCCATTTCAGATGATGTTTGATGATGATTTTAGATATATATTCCTATACTTTCTAGTGTTTTTCAATATGAATGAGTTATGCATTTTGTCAAAGGCTTTTTCTGCATCTATTTAGATAAATGTATGTTTTTTTTGTTTTTCTTGTTGCTATGGTTAATGAAATTATTAATTGTTTCTATGACTTGTTTTTTAGCTGATTTTGGAGAATGATATTATTTAATTTCCAATTAATTTTTGATTTGCCTCTCCATGTACACCTGCTGATTATTATTTTTATTGCATTGTAATCTGAAAAGGTTGCCTTTATTATTTCTGCTCTGTTGCACTTCTTTGTAATGCTTTTTTGCCCTAGTACATGGTCAATCTTTGTGAATGTACCATGTGCTGCTAAAAAGGTGTATTCCTTTTTGTCCCTATTTATTTTTCTCCACATATCTAATAACTATACTTTTTCTAAGATTTCATTCACTTCTCTTACCTCTTTCTTATTTATTTTTTGGTTTGATTTATCTAGTTCTGATAGAGGAACATTCAGGTCTCCCACTAGTATAGTTTTTTCTATCTATTTCATCTTTGAGCTCTACTAGTTTCACCTTTAGAAATTTGGATGCTATGCCATTTGGTGCATACATGTTGAGTACTGATATTTCCTCACTGTCTATACTGCCTTTTATCGGTTTGTATTTACCTTCCCTATCTATTTTAACTAGATTTATTTTTACTTTGACTTTGTCAGATATCATGATTTCAACTCCTGCCTTCTTTTTCTCAGTTGGTGCCCAATAGATTTAGCTTCATCTAATTACCTTTACCCTATATGTGTCTATCTTCCTCAAGTGTGTTTCTTGTAGAAAACATATGGTAGGATTTTGGACTCTAATCCACTCTGCTATTCGCTTGCGTTTTATGGGTGAGTTCATTCCATTCACATTCAGAGTTATGATTACTAGCTGTGTATTTCCCAGCATTTTGATTTCTGCTCCTTTGCCTGCCTTTTCTTCTTTCACTATTTCCTTCTACACCAATGTTTGCTTTTGAACAGTCCCCCTTGTTCCCACCCTTATTTTACTTCCCTTTCTACCCCCCTCCCTATTTATCCCCCCTTATTTTCCCTGTAGTCTTCCTAAAATTAACCCCCCACTCCCTCCCTCTCTTGTACTGCTTCCCTCCCCACTAGACCGTTGTTACCCTTCTACTCCCTTATAGGGTGCAAATCTATTCTCTGCCCCCAATGGATTGGATTGTTTTTCCCTCTTTGAGTCACTTTCAAAGCACATAAAACTTGAGTATTTCCTGTATCTGACCTCTTTACCCTTCCAGTGTATTGATGTTCTCCCCCCTCCCACCATGAGCTTCTTTATGACATATAAATTTACCCCCATTTGTTTCTTTTCCCATTTCTTTTAATATTAACCTATTTTTAAGCTCTAATTATATATATATATACATACTCATGCGTATGTACTTTTGCATGCATATATCTATATACCTATTTATGTCTTGTCCTTTCATCCTATACAGTTTATTGCTGTTCCCTCTAAGTATACTTCTTTTTGCTGCCCACCTAATAACAATAGTTTTTAAGAATTATCAATGACCTCTTTTCTTATAGGGATACATATCATTTTAACTTATTGAGTCTCAAAAAAATTTTTTTTGTTTTTCTTTTTCCCCCTATTTTTTAATTACCTTTTGATGATTCCCTTGAGTTCTGTGCTTGGACATCAAATTTTCTGTTCAGGTCTGGTCTTTTCTTTATGAATTCTTGAAATTCTTCTATTTTGTTGAATGAGCATACTTTCCCCTGTAAGAATATAGTCAGTTTTGCTGGGTAGTTGATTCTTGGTTGTAGACCTAGTTCCCTTGCTTTCCGGAATATCGTATTCCATGCCTTTCTTTTTATTAAGTGTGGATGCAGCCAGATCCTGAGTTATCCTCACTGTGGTTCCTTGTTATCTGAATGACTTCTTCTTGGCAGCTTGTAATATCTTTTCTTTGGTCTGATAGTTCTTGAATTTGGCTATAACATTCCTGGGTGTTGTCAGTTGGGGATTAAGTACAGGAGGTGATCTGTGGATTCTATCAATCTCCACTTTTCCCTCTTGTTCAAGGATTTCGGGGCAGTTTTCTTTAATAATTTCCTGTAATATAATGTCCAGACTTTTTCTTTTGTCATGGTCTTCTGGTAGGCCAATGATTCTTAAATTGTCTCTCCTTGAACGATTTTCTAAATAGTCTGTTTTGTGAATGAGCTGCTTCATATTTTCCTCAATTTTTTCATTCTTTTGGTTTTGTTTTATAGTGTCTTGCTGCCTTGTGAGGTCGCTCGATTCAAGTTGTTGTATTCTGGTTCTTAAAGACTGGATTTCATCCTTAGTTTTTTGGTCGTCCTTTTCCTTTTGGTCGGATTTTCTTTGGAGGTCATCTTTCATCTTCCTCACCTCATCTTTCATCTGCTTTGCCTCATTTTCCAGCCGGTTGATTTTGACTTTCAAGACACTATTTTCTGTTTCCAGATGACTTATCTTAGTTTTTAAGTTCTTTTACCAATTGTCTTCAGCCTCTCTTAATTGTGTTTTGAATTGCATTTTGAGTTCTTCCAAAGCCTGTATCCAATTCGCTGGGATTTCTGATTTTTTCTTTGCTGGGTCCTACCCCTCTGTTTCATTCGCTCTTTGCTCATTACCTATGCAGAAGCTGTCTATCGTAATTTCTTTCTTCTTTTTCTGTTGTTTGCTTGAGTTTACCCCTTCTTTGCTCCCCGTATTTGGCTGTGCTCTTGCTCCTCTCATTTTGTTTTGGTCTTGGGGCTGTCAGTCTCCCATCTTGGAGCTTTGTCAGATCTCTTGGTACAGTCTAGGGGAGGAATGTTAGCTTCCCTGTCCTCTGGAGGCTTTTGATTGGATTGAGTTCGATTTGGTTGGGCTGTATGTGGTATGAAGCATTGAGGCTCTGAAAACTCCTGGAAGGCTGGGCTGCCCAGGCTCTCTCCAGTTCTCTCCAGCTGCTTCGCCACTGTCCGCAAGTGCCTTTGCCCGCCTCCCTAAACTCTGAGGAGTTCTGATGGGATTAGTTCAACTGGATTGGTCTGGATGTGCCCGAGGCAAGGGTGAGACTAGAGCCTGATGGAGGGACCCAGCCACAGCTGTTTCTCCCTGGCTTCCTCCCCGCTGTCCAAGCCGGATGCTCCGAGCCCGGCACCCCGCTGCTCCCAAGGTAGACCATTCAAACCAGCAACTTTGCCTGCTCAGAGGTTCCCGCTGCTGCTGGGGCTCAGCCCACTGGGTTATGGGGGAGGGGTACTGGGACCTTCGCTCTGCCTTCGCCTTAGCCCTGAGTATTCTCGGATTCCGGCTTTTTTGGGGGGCGTACCTTTTGATTTGAGTCCAGAAGGAGGGTTCCCCGCTTCTGTCCTGTTGTTCAGATTGAATTTCGGTGCCCTAGGAGCATTCAGTCTGTATCGGTAAGGAAGGGTCTTTCACGAGGTCTGAACTTTTGCTGCTTGCTAAGCTGCCATCTTGACTCCCCAGTCTTTTCTTTATGAATGCTTGGAAGTCTTGTATTTTATTAAATAACCATACTTTCCCTTGCAACAATATAGTCAGTTTTGCTGGGTAGTTGATTATTGGTTGTAGACCTAATTCCCTTGTTTTCTGGAATATCATATTCCATGCCTTTCAATTCTTCAGTGTAGATGCAGCCAGATCCTGTGTTATCTTCACTGTAATTCCATGGTATCTGAATGACTTCTTCTTAGCAGTTTGTAACATTTTTTCCTTGGTCTGGTAGTTCTTGAATTTGGCTATAGCATTCCTGGATGTTGTCTGTTGGTGATTAAGTAGAGGAGGTGATCTGTGGATTCTTTCAATCTCCATTTCCCCCTCTTCTTTTAGAATGTCAGGGGAGTTTTCTTGGATAATTTTTTGTAGAATCGTGTCCAGCCTTTTTCTTTTGTCATGATCTTCTGGTAGTCCAATGATTCTTTAGTTGTCTTTCCTGGTCCTGTTTTCTAGATCTTTCCTTTTGTGGATGAGGTATTTCATATTTTCCTCAATTTTTTTTTTTCATTTTGTTGATTTTGTTTTATAGTTTCCTGCTGTCTTGTGAAGTCATTTGCTTCTAGTTGTTAGATTCTAGTTTTAAAAGACTGAATTTTATCCCTTGATTTTTGGTCATCCTTCTTCTGATCTTTCATCTTCTTTGCCTCAGTTTCAATCTCGTTAATGTTGGCTTTCAAGACACTTTTTTCTTGTTTTAGTTCAAGTTCTTTTGTTTCCATGTGACTTATCTTGCTTTATAAGATCTTTTCCCAGTTGTCTTAAGCCTCTCTACATTGTTTTTGAATTGTATTTTGAGTTCCTCCAAAGCCTGTGTCCAATTCACTGGAGTTTCTATATTTTTGCTTGGTATTCCTTGATCTTCCCCTGTTGCATTGATCCTCCTTTGTTCATTGCCTGGATAGAAGCTGTTGATTGTAATTTCCTTCATATTTTTCTGTTGTTTACTCATATTTGTCCCTTCTTCACCCCCTGTAGTTGCCTTGTAGTCTTGCTCCTCTCATTACATGCTGGATGTGTGTTTGAGCTATTTTGTCCTGAAGGGGCTTCTTCTCTGTTCTACTGATTAATCAGGTTAGCCAGATATTCCCCAGCTGACAGCAGAAGCTGAGAAGTAGCTGGGCTTCCCGCCCTGTTGCTGCCTTTGCCCCTTGGAGCTTAGTCAGCAAGGTTCTCAGCTCAGTCTGTGGGGGAGGGGTGTTGGCACTTGAACTTCCCTTCCCTCTGAAGGTTTCTTATCTGCCCTGTTAATGAGATTGAGTCAGGATGGAGTTGATCTGCAAAGCTGGTTGTGCCCTGAGGCCAAAATCTTGTGTGTATGAGTGTGTGTGGGGGGCAAGATGGGGCGTCTTGGCTATGATTAGGCTATCTTCTCTGTGCTTCTCCTCCAGCTGCCTCTACACCACCTGTGTTCAATGCCTTGATCCTGGCATCACTGAGTCAGTAAGTTACTCCCTGTGGACTAGCAGCCTTGCCTGCTTAGAGATTGCAGCCACTGCTGGAGAATCAGTCCTGTAGGTGGGGAAGGGCTCCTAGGGTCTTCCTTTTTTCTTCCTCTTAAACCCTTGTGTTCTTGAATTCAGGCTTTTTTGTGAGGGTGCGTACCTTTTAAATTGGGTCCAGGAGGAGGGTTCCCTAGTTCTATCCTGTTGTTAGATTTGGTTTTTAGTCCCGCAAAGCATTGTGTTTTTGATCAGTGAGGAAGGTTTTGCCCGAGGTCTGAGCTGTTGCTGTTTCTATCTGTTCCATCTTGACTCTGACTCTATTTGTGTTATAACCCTTGACTTTTAAATGACTATGAAAAGGGAAACATTGAAATGTCCTTAACCCCCAGAAACAGAAATCACAAATGTTTGTTAGTTCTTTTAGACTCTGTTTATATTGTAGATATCCAAAATTTAGTACTAGTGAAATATAATATTTGGTTCCTTAATTTATTAAGATATTGCATAAGTAGCACCTGCTATGTCTTTGAAGTCTTTAGCATTTCACTTTTTGGTATGTGTGTGTGTGTGTGTGTGTGTGTGTGTGTGAGAGAGAGAGAGAGAGAGAGAGAGAGAGAGAGAGAGAGAGAGAGAGAGAGAGAGAGAAAGAGAGAGAGAGAGTGTATTATACTGATGATCTATAGAGACGGGACATTTTCAACTTTAAATGAACTTTAAAAGATTGGGCGAAGTTTCTTCTCTGATATTGCAAATTGGATTCCAGACATGGAAATACATGAGGCCTCATGAATTCTTTAGCAGGAAAGGTGTAAAAAATTGTGCTTTTTGAAGCCAGAAAAGGATGAAACTGTCAGCTGCTTTGGCATGGACCTATATTAGATACTGTTATATTAAAAATATAATTCCCAACCTAGCAGAAAATCAGTAGACTGGGAAAGAGAGAAAATTAATATGAATGAGAAAATGATGATGGGGCAATAGGCTGAAAAAAAGAGAAGACGATGAGTAGAAGGAAATTCAAGGTAGGTGTAAAGAGTGGAGGGTTATATTGGAAAGATGTAAGAAATAGAGACAATTTTTATCAGTGAAGGAAGTAGGGTTGTGAGGAAAAGGAATGATATATAAAACTTGAGGAAAGAAGAGAAAATTAAAAACAACTTCTGTGGAGAGTAGAATAGAGAATTAAGGAGCAGAAGGGAAATATCCTTGTTGGAGTAAGTGTCCAGTTGAGATTTCATAGTATCATTCTGTCGTAGATCCAGTAAACATGGTTTCATGATTTCTTCTACATCATATAAGTAGATGGTGGGAGTAATCCAGACTTGGAAGTTGGCAAAGCATGAGAGATGATAGGATAAGAAAAGGAGGGATTTACGATTTTGTGTGAGTTGAATTGGTTCACTGAGGCATAAAAACTGGGAAGGAAAAGGAAAAAAAGCAATTTTTCAATCATTTTTCTATTTAGAGTTTACTTTGGCATAAAGAGTAATATTTTAGCTATACTTAATTTCTACTAAATTACTTACCAATTTTCCCCAGTAATTTTTTTATCAAATTATGAGTCCTTACTCCATAACTGGAATCTTTTTTTTTATTGAACATTTTGCTTCTATATTCAATTGTTTCTGTGTGTTGTATACCTAATCTATTCCAATGATCAACCCTTTTCTGAATCAGTTACGTTTTTTTTTAAATCTTTATCTTCTGTTTTAGAATCAATATTGGATCTTGGTTCTAAGGCAGAAGAGAGGTAAGGGCTAGACAATGGGGATTAAGTGACTTGCCCAGGGACACATAACTAGGAAATGTCTGAAGTCAGATTTGAACCCAGGACCTCCTATTTCTAGGCCTGAGTCTCAATCCCCTGAGCCACCCAGTTGCCCCTCTAACCAGTTACTTTTTAATGATGTTTTTGCTGCTGACTGCTTTGTAGTACTTTGAGATATGGCAATTCTAGGACCCCATTTTTCTCATTTTCATTATTTCCCTTAAGATTGACCATTATTCCTTCAGATGAATTTCATTGTCATTTTTTCCTTGCTCTAGAAAATAGACTTTTATTAAACTGTGTGAATTTTAAATTAATTTTTACAACTGATTGATATGGAATTACCTGTTAACTAATTCTAGTAGTATTATCATTTTTATTATGTTGTGAAATAGAAAATGGTAATCTGTGTGACCTATTACTTGTTGTAATGACTGAATGCTCTGACTTACTAGAGAAAGCTGCTACTAAGTATGGGGACACACTTGCTTATCTGTAATAGAGATAGATGAGAGACACTGCTGGTACAGGGGAATGCTGCCACAGGGATGCTGCTACAGGAGAATGTTCTAGATATATACTGGGAAATGCTTTGAGGTTTGCCTACTGGTCCCTACTGATGACTAGTAGATCAATCTATTTCCTAACCTCCTCCTCTCTCTTCCTCCTTCACTCCCTCCATTAACTGCCCACTTCTGAAAGCCTTTTGGCTTCCTCCCTCCCCCCTGAGTGGACTATAAAATATTCTAATTTTCTTTCTCAGGTAAGGGGTTTATTGTGATAACAGGATGGGAAACTGAGGGAAGAGGGATGAGGGTTTCCCTAAACTATATGGAGAATTTAGGAGGGTTATGGGAATAATCAGTCTTGTCACAAACTGTGACAGAGGGACAGTCAGAGATGGAGGACAACACTTAAACTCTTCTTTCTTCTTCACAAAGCCATCAAGAAAAGTCTCTCCTTCAGCTTGGCTTTCCTCCAACTCTTGGTCAGTCAAATCTCAGAGAGAGCAGAGGTTTCTCCCTTGGTCAGAGAGCCCCAAAACCAAGGCAGTCCTACAAGGGTCTTTCACTCATCAACTCCCAGAGAGAGACAAAGTCAAAGTTTCTCAGTTTCTCCTGGCCAGCTCAACTGCCTCTCCTGGGAACATTACATTTGGAACCTTCTTCTTGATTGACAGCCAGGTCCCCAGTCTTGGTTCTTGCATCTTGGCTTGTCCTGAAAAACCTCTCTCTCTTCAAGTCTCTACCACAGTTGACTAGACCTCCCATGAGTAATGAATAGTAGTAAGATTTTTCTTCATTTCTAAAATTAGTGGTTTTTAAATAGTTGAATCCATACATTTTCTGGCATTGTTTTGGTAGATAAGAATCTCAGGCATTTTATATGTTTTGTAGTTATTATGAATTCAATTTCTCTTTCATCTCTCTGCTGGTTTTTGTTAATAACATATAGGAAGATTGATGATTTACGTGGATTTATTTCATGTTCTTCCACATTGCTGTAAATGAGAATATATATAAAGTATATTATAAATGCTAGCTATTATTGAATTAATTTCTAATATAAGTTTTATGAATAAATCATGTAATCAGGTAAAGATAGAAAATTAATATGAGTGAAGAAATGTCAGTGGGGTCAATTGACTGAAGAAAATAGAAGATGATGAGTAGAAGAATATTCAAGGTAAGAGTAAGTAGTGGAGGATGATATCAAAGTGATATAGGAGAAGGAGACAGGGAAATAAAGGACTCCATGTTGGTTGGGTCATTGACATCTATAATCATGATAGCTACAAAAATTTTCCTCTTTGAATATGCTTATTCTTTCAGTTTCTTTTGTCATATTGCTATATCTGGGATTTCCAGTACTAAACAAAATAGTAATAGTGACAATGGCCATCATTGCTTTATCCCAGATTTTATTAAGAAGTCTGACTTTTAATGTCTACTTTTGGTTTTAGATAGATATTACTTATTATATTAAGAAAAGATCTATTTACTATCAGTAGCAATGCAATGATCCAGCACAATCCTGAGGGACTTATGAGAAAGAATACTATCTACATGTGGGAGTAGAAACTTATCACTTGCTTAAATGGGTATATGATTAGGGGTTTGGTTTTTAAAAGATTGCTCTATTGCAAAACATGAATAATATGGAATTAGGTATCAAGTAATAACATTTGTACAATCCAGTGGAATGGTTTGTCAACTCTGGGAGGGGAGAGGGAAGGGGGGAAGAGAGAGAAAATGAGTTATGTAAACAAGGAAATAAAAATTTTTAAATGAATAAAGAAAGAAAGAAAAGGGTCTATGTACTTTTATGTTTCCGAGTTTGTTTTTGTTAACAAAAATGGGCATTAGACTTTATCAAAAAATTAATCATATGGCTTTTGTTACTAATACTGGTAACATGATTTAATATGCATGTCCTTATATAGAAACAACAATATTTTCTAGGTTTAAATCTTGCCAGTTCATAATGTATACTTTTTCTAATATGCTATAATAATATAATATATTATATATAATATATATTATATATAATATATATAATATAATAATATAATATATAATAGAATATATAATATATAAAATAATATATATAATATAATAATAGCTGATTTGCTAATATTTTATTTAAAATTTTTAATCAATGTTAAAAAATGAGGAATTGACATTGCCCCAACACAACAAAGTGTTGGAGGTGCTTGAGGGCTCAGTGGATAGAGTGCTATGCCTGGAGTCAGGAAGACACAAATTCAAATGGGACCTCAGATATTTACCAGCTGCCTAAGCCTGGATAAGTTTTTTAACCTTTGTTTGTCTTAATCCACTGGAGAAGGAAATGGCAAACTACTCTAGTATTGTTGCCAAGAAAACTCTATGGACAGTATAGTCTCTGGGGTCATGAAGAGTCAGATCCCCTTGAGCAACAACAATACCACAGCAAGAATATCGCTGTATCTAGTTAATCTGGAGGGCCCTCCTCATCTCTATCTGGACATGCATATAGGCAGTCAGTTATCAAGAACTGGCAACTCAAGTGGTCTTAGGCACTTATAAAATCTGAGAGTCATCAATGAGATGCGGCTAGGACCTTTTATTGATCCAGACCAGGAAACTGGGTCAGGGAAGCTGTCACCAATCAGAACTGCATGAAAGAAGGAAGCTATGTTGGAGTCAAGGAAGGTGCTTAGGAAACCATTGGTTCTTTTCATAGGCTTGTTTATTTTCTTATCTCCATCTTCAGTTATTTAAATTATCTTTTTTTTCAGGTTATATATTTTATATATACTTTTACCAGTATTCATCCATTTCCTCCAAGTTAAATCAATTTTGTTAACATATAATTGAGGATATAATTTCTGGTAGTTTCCTTTACTTTCTTTTCTATTGTTATCAATTCTCCTTTTTTTCATTTTTAATATGAACAATTTGGTTTTCTCCTCTTTTTAAAAAAGAAATCAAATGAGCTAATTTTACCAATTTTACTAAAATCCCTAGTTTGACTTACCAACTTAAGGATGTTTTTGTTTTCAATTTTACTAAACTGATTTTCAGAATTTCTAATTTATTTAGTTGACTTTTTAATTTTGTGTTTCTCCTTTTTTTTAATGACCAAATATACTTGCTGACTTATCAACTCTGTAAACACAATTCCACCATTCATCTCTCTAAGGATTATGGTCATAGTCTCTCAAGAATGTCCTTAATACAATTTCTTTGCAAGAAAAGAGTTGACCTCAGTTTCCTCAGGAAATGACTGTTCAGAATCATTATCCTTGACTTAAATCACTCAGTCTTTTAGGAAAGACAGTTCATCAGTCTCTTATCTCTGTCTTCAGTCTCTCTCTAAACATGACAGTTAATAGTCTCTCTAGAATGACAATTCAACTTTTTCTCCTTAAAGACTCTTCATAGATCACAGCTATACTCTACCTCCCTAAAATTCCATTTCTTTTTAAAGATACAATAACAATATTCTTAGTCCTTATTCAGGGAACTTTTGAAACAGGTTTCACTTTGGATCTATCATCTCATTAATGTAGGTTGGAATGGGGGAGATTGCAATCCACCCATACTTTCTCAGCTTGTTTAGTTTTTAAAGTTCATATCTTCCACAAACCATTCACAGAATTCACCAAATTCTAAACAGATCTAAACTAATATCACAAATTAGGTAGTAGTTAAAATGCATGAAAACATCAATAAACATAGCACACACTGTGTTTTTCTTTTAATTAAAAAAGAAAGAGAGGGAGAGAGAGACCTTCCCCTAGATGTTTTGAAATTGCATAGATGACAATGAAGCTCTTGGTTGGTCAGTCCACTGTTTATCTTTAACTTAATATGTGACTAGCCCACTTCCTTTTGTTCCCTATACTTCCCTAAGGAAATTCTTTATGCTGTTTCTTCTGATCAGCTCTTTATTAGTAATATATATTAGCCTAGTCACACCCACAATTCAAATTTCTTTTGCTCTCTAGGACACCCAAAATTAACTGTTTGGAGACTAAGGCATTATATTGTTTTGAGTCAAATACTTTGAATAGAAAATTTTTCACAAAATATACCTGAAATAAATTCTTCTAACAAAGTCTTTGGGGATATGAGAAAGAAGACATATTCCAAAATCACAGGTTGGATCTTGCCACTACCCACCCAGCCCAATTAACTCCAGAAAGTCCTAGTACTTCTTGAATTGGCAAAAATTCTTCTTTTTGCCATTAAAAGCCCTCAATATTGTTCAAACCAAATTTTCTCACCATGTATTGTATTACTTCCCTTCACAAATCTTTGCATAATCTAAGTGCCAAGTCTAGAAATGGACTCTTTCCTCACTTCTGCCCCTAGAATTTCTACTTTCTTACAAAGATGAGAACAAATAACACCTACAAAAATCCTTCACAGATCTCTTTTAGATTAATCCCGCCCCATCATGTTGTATTTATAGGTCTATGTGAGTGTGCATGTGCACATGCTGCCCCTCCCTATAGAGTTTGGCTTCTTTGAAGAGAGTCTTTAATCTTTGTCTTAGCGACTTCCGGTTAAGATGGCGGCTTAGAGAAAGCTAAAGCTCAGATCTCCGGAAAAACCTTCCCGACCAATCTCAAACGATAAGCTCCTAAGGCGCCGAAATTCAAAACGATCAACAGCACAGACCCTGGGAACCCTCCTCCTGGACCTGGACCCGGTTCAAAAGGTACGGCTCCCCTTAAAAGCCAGAACCCGAGATCACTCGGACCTCAGGGGTAGGAGCGCAGAGTCCAAGGCTCCCGGAAGCCGCAGCCCAGCCGGCTCAGAGAGCAGGGTCCTCGGAAACAACAACCCTCAGGGCCTTCTACAGTCCCGGTGAAAGTTACTGCCTGGGGCTTCCGCTGCAGAGAGCTGGTCAAAACAACAGCAACCCTCAGGGCGGGCAAGACAGCCTCACGGGCTGGATCCTGCTATCCAAGTCTCAGTGAAAGTCTGTGCTCTCGGAGCTTGGGGAAGCGGCAGCCCATCCCCCCGCAGGCCGACGAAACAGCCTCACGGCCAGCGATTCTGAAGGCAACTTCCGGAAAGCGAGCCGGGGGGAGAGTGTGGCCTCGTGGTCCGACCCTTCCATTCCAGTTCCAGTGAGGCATATTCAGTTTAACCCAGGGAAAGCCCATAGAACTATCTGCCCAGGACTGCCTCCGAACACCAGAAAGAGACAAGAAAAACTAATCCTCCACATTCAGAGATGACAAACTCCACAGAACCACAGAAGCCCCAAAATACCAAGAAAAATAAGAAGAAAGGGGCGACTTTGGACACATTCTATGGAGCCAAAATACAAAATACAGAGCAGACAGAAGATAATATAAAAGAAAATGCTCCAAAACCTTCCAAAGGAAATGGAAACTCTCCACAAACCTATGAAGAATTTGAATCAGAAATGACCAAAAAGATGGAAGCCTTCTGGGAGGAAAAGTTGGAAATAATGCAAAAGAAATTCACGCATCTACAAAACCAGTTTGACCAAACTGTAAAAGAAAACCAGGCTTTAAAGGCCAGAATCAGGCAGCTGGAAGACAACGATCGTGTAAAAGAGCAAGAATCAATAAAGCAAAGCCAAAATACCAAGAAATTAGAAGAGAACATAAAATATCTCACCGACAAGGTGATAGATCTGGAAAATAGGGGGAGAAGGGATAATTTAAGAATAATTGGACTCCCAGATAAGCCAGAAATAAACACCAAACTGGACATGGTGATACAAGATATAATCAAAGAAAATTGCCCAGAGATTCTAGAACAAGGGGGCAATACAGCCACTGACAGAGCTCACAGAACACCTTCTACACTAAACCCCCAAAAGACAACTCCCAGGAATGTAATTGCCAAATTCCAAAGCTATCAAACAAAAGAAAAAATCCTACAGGAAGCCAGAAAAAGACAATTTAGATATAAAGGAATGCCAATCAGGGTCACCCAAGACCTTGCAAGTTCTACTCTGAATGATCGTAAGGCATGGAACATGATCTTCAGAAAGGCAAGAGAGCTGGGTCTCCAACCAAGAATCAGCTACCCAGCAAAACTGACTATATACTTCCAAGGGAAAGTATGGGCATTCAACAAAATAGAAGACTTCCAACTTTTTGCAAAGAAAAGACCAGAGCTCTGTGGAAAGTTTGATACCGAAAATCAAAGAGCAAGGAATACCTGAAAAGGTAAATATTAAGGAAAGGGGAAAATGTTATCTTCTTCTTTTACTCAAACTCTCTTCTATAAGGACTACATTTATATCAACCTATGTATACTAACATGTGGGGAAAATGTAATGTATAAATAGGGGGTAAAGAAAGACCAAATAGAATAATCATTCTCACACAAAGATTCACATGGGAAGGGGAGGGGAAGAAAACTCCTATAAGAAGGAGAGGAAGAGAGGGGGGGGGGGTTACTTAAACCTCAATCTCAGGGAAATCAGCTCTGAGAGGGAAAAACCTCCAGATCCATTGGGATCTTGAATTCTATCTTACCCAACAAGGGTAAGGAGAAGGGAAAACCAAGGGGGGGAGGGGGAGAGGGAGAACAAAAAGGGAGGGTAAGAGAGGGGGGAGGGGGAGGGAACAAAAAGGGAGGGACTAAAAAGGGAAACATCAAGGGAGGGGACAAGGGGGACTGTTTCAAAGTAAATCACTGGACTAAAAGGTAGAGCCGAAGAAGAAAAGGTTAGAATTAGGGAAGGCAATCAAAATGCCAGGGAGTCCACAAATGACAATCATAACTTTGAACGTGAATGGGATGAACTCACCCATAAAACGTAGACGAATAGCAGAATGGATTAGAATCCAAAACCCTACCATATGTTGTCTTCAAGAAACACACATGAGGCGGGTTGACACCCACAAGGTCAGAATTAAAGGATGGAGTAAGACCTTCTGGGCTTCAACTGATAGAAAGAAGGCAGGAGTGGTAATCATGATATCTGATAAAGCCAATGCAAAAATAGACCTGATCAAAAGGGATAGGGAAGGTAATTATATTTTGTTAAAAGGGACTATAGACAATGAGGAAATATCATTAATCAATATGTATGCACCAAATAATATAGCACCCAAATTTCTAATGGAGAAACTAGGAGAATTGAAGGAAGAAATAGACAATAAAACCATACTAGTGGGAGACTTAAACCAACCATTATCAAATTTAGATAAATCAAATCAAAAAATAAATAAGAAAGAGGTAAAAGAAGTGAATGAAATCTTAGAAAAATTAGAATTAATAGACATATGGAGAAAAATAAATAGGGATAAAAAGGAATACACCTTCTTCTCAGCACCACATGGCACATTCACAAAAATTGACCATACATTAGGTCACAGAAACATAGCACACAAATGCAGAAAAGCAGAAATAATGAATGCAGCCTTCTCAGATCACAAGGCAATAAAAATAATGATTAGTAATGGTACATGGAAAACCAAATCTAAAACCAATTGGAAATTAAACAATATGATACTCCAAAACCGTTTAGTTAAAGAAGAAATCATAGAAACAATTAATAATTTCATCGAGGAAAATGACAATGGCGAAACATCCTTCCAAACCTTTTGGGATGCAGCCAAAGCGGTAATCAGAGGTAAATTCATATCCCTGAATGCTTATATTAACAAACAAGGGAGAGCAGAGATCAATCAATTGGAAATGCAAATGAAAAAATTGGAAAGCGATCAAATTAAAAACCCCCAGCAGAAAACCAAATTAGAAATCCTAAAAATTAAGGGAGAAATTAATAAAATCGAAAGTGATAGAACTATTGATTTAATAAATGAGACAAGAAGCTGGTACTTTGAAAAAACAAACAAAATAGACAAGGTACTGGTCAATCTAGTTAAAAAAAGGAAGGAAGAAAAGCAAATTCATAGCATTAAAGATGAAAAGGGGGACAGCACCTCCAATGAGGAGGAAATTAAGGCAATCATTAGAAATTACTTTGCCCAATTATATGGCAATAAATACACCAATTTAGGAGAAATGGATGAATATATACAAAAATACAAACTGCCTAGACTAACAGAAGAGGAAATAGAATTCCTAAATAATCCCATATCAGAAATTGAAATCCAACAAGCCATCAAAGAACTTCCAAAGAAAAAGTCCCCAGGGCCTGATGGATTCACCTGTGAATTCTATCAAACATTCAGAGAACAGTTAATCCCAATACTATACAAACTATTTGACATAATAAGCAAAGAGGGAGTTCTACCAAACTCCTTTTACGACACAAACATGGTACTGATTCCAAAACCAGGCAGGTCAAAAACAGAGAAAGAAAACTATAGGCCAATCTCCCTAATGAATATAGATGCAAAAATCTTAAATAGGATACTAGCAAAAAGACTCCAGCAAGTGATCAGAAGGATCATTCACCATGATCAAGTAGGATTCATACCAGGGATGCAGGGCTGGTTCAACATTAGGAAAACCATCCACATAATTGACCACATCAACAAGCAAACTAGCAAGAATCACATGATTATTTCAATAGATGCAGAAAAAGCCTTTGATAAAATACAACACCCATTCCTATTAAAAACACTAGAAAGCATAGGAATAGAAGGGTCATTCCTAAAAATAATAAACAGTATATATCTAAAACCAACAGCTAATATCATCTGCAATGGGGATAAACTAGATGCATTCCCAATAAGATCAGGAGTGAAACAAGGATGCCCATTATCACCTCTACTATTTGACATTGTACTAGAAACACTAGCAGTAGCAATTAGAGAAGATAAAGGAATTGAAGGCATCAAAATAGGCAAGGAGGAGACCAAGTTATCACTCTTTGCGGATGACATGATGGTCTACTTAAAGAATCCTAGAGATTCAACCAAAAAGCTAATTGAAATAATCAACAACTTTAGCAAAGTTGCAGGATACAAAATAAACCCACATAAATCATCAGCTTTTCTATATATCTCCAACACAGCTCAGCAGCAAGAACTAGAAAGAGAAATCCCATTCAAAATCACCTTAGACAAAATAAAATACCTAGGAATCTACCTCCCAAGACAAACACAGGAACTATATGAACACAACTACAAAACACTCGCCACACAACTAAAACTAGACTTGAACAAATGGAAAAACATTAACTGCTCATGGATAGGACGAGCCAATATAATAAAAATGACCATCCTACCCAAACTTATTTATCTATTTAGTGCCATACCCATTGAACTACCAAAATACTTCTTCACTGATTTAGAAAAAACCATAACAAAGTTCATTTGGAAGAACAAAAGATCAAGGATATCCAGGGAAATAATGAAAAAAAACACATATGATGGGGGCCTTGCAGTCCCTGACCTAAAACTATATTACAAAGCAGCAGTCATCAAAACAATTTGGTACTGGCTAAGAAATAGAAAGGAAGATCAGTGGAATAGACTGGGGGAAAGCGACCTCAGCAAGACAGTATACGATAAACCCAAAGATCCCAGCTTTTGGGACAAAAATCCACTATTTCATAAAAACTGCTGGGAAAATTGGAAGACAGTGTGGGAGAGACTAGGAATAGATCAACACCTCACACCCTACACCAAGATAAATTCAAAATGGGTGAGTGACTTAAACATAAAGAAGGAAACCATAAGTAAATTGGGTAAACACAGAATAGTATACATGTCAGACCTTTGGGAGGGGAAAGGCTTTAAAACCAAGCAAGATATAGAAAGAATCACAAAATGTAAAATAAATAATTTTGACTACATCAAACTAAAAAGCTTTTGTACAAACAAAACCAATATAACTAAAATCAGAAGGGAAACAACAAATTGGGAAAAAATCTTCATAGAAACCTCTGACAAAGGTTTAATTACTCATATTTATAAAGAGCTAAATCAATTGTACACAAAATCAAGCCATTCTCCAATTGATAAATGGGCAAGGGAAATGGATAGGCAGTTCTCAGATAAAGAAATCAAAACTATTAACAAGCACATGAAGAAGTGTTCTACATCTCTTATAATCAGAGAGATGCAAATCAAAACAACTCTGAGGTATCACCTCACACCTAGCAGATTGGCTAACATAACAGCAAAGGAAAGTAATGAATGCTGGAGGGGATGTGGCAAAGTAGGGACATTAATTCATTGCTGGTGGAGCTGTGAACTGATCCAACCATTCTGGAGGGCAATTTGGAACTATGCCCAAAGGGCGACAAAAGAATATCTACCCTTTGACCCAGCCATAGCACTGCTGGGTCTGTACCCCAAAGAGATAATGGACACAAAGACTTGTACAAAAATATTCATAGCTGCGCTCTTTGTGGTGGCCCAAAACTGGAAAATGAGGGGATGCCCATCAATTGGGGAATGGCTGAACAAACTGTGGTATATGTTGGTGATGGAGTACTATTGCGCTAAAAGGAATAATAAAGTGGAGAAGTTCCATGGAGACTGGAACAACCTCCAGGAAGTGATGCAGAGCGAGAGGAGCAGAACCAGGAGAACATTGTACACAGAGACAAACACACTGTGGTATCATCGAACGTAATGGACTTCTCCATTAGTGGTGGTGTAATGTCCCTGAACAACTTGCAGGGACCCAGAAGAAAAAAACACCATTCATAAGCAAAGGATAAACTATGGGAGTGGAAACACCGAGAAAAAGCAACTGCCTGAATACAAAGATTGAGGGGACATGACAGAGGATAGACTCTAAATGAACACTCTAATGCAAATACTATCAACAAAGCAATGGGTTCAAATCAAGAAAACATCTAATGCCCAGTGGACTTACGCGTCGGCTATGGGGGGTTGGGGGGGGGGAGGAAAAGAAAATGATCTATGTCTTTAACGAATAATGCTTGGAAATGACCAAATAAAATATATTAAAAAAAAAAAAAAAAAAAAAAAAAAAATCTTTGTCTTAGCATTCCTATGACCTAGCCCTTTGTTTAGCATATAGGGGATCCTTAATAAATGCTTGTTGATTGATTGCTAGATATGGACCTATAGTCAGTTAACAGATATTTATTAAGTCCTTTTTATGTCTCAGGTACTGTGCTGTTAACTGAGGTACAAAGAAAGGCAAAAAGACAGCCCCTGCCCTTAAGGAGTTACCATACTTTGAAGGAAACAACAGGAAAAATCAATAAACCAAAGAAATTATATTCATACAAACTAGATGTAATATAAGTGAGAGATGGTTACATGAATGTTTGAAGGAAGACAGAGAAGTTAGGACGTGGAGGTGAGACAGAGGATTATTCAGGTCATGGGGACAGCTAGTAAAAAGCAATAAAGTTAAGACATGGAGTATTGGGTGAAAGGATCCATAAGTACACTAGGGTCATAGAAGGAAATAAACATAAAAGGACAGGGAAGGTTTAGAAGGCGCCAACTTGTGAAAGTATTTCAAAGCCAAGCAAAGAGCATGAGCATAATATGTTTTTCATTTTATTAGAATTTACTGAATATTGTAGCCTGCCAAGACCTTTTTGGGTCCTAAACCTGCCACCTGGCATGATATCTACTTTTCCTTAGCTTTGGGTCATCTGAAAATTTGATATGAATAAAGGTATATGTTATATATGCCTTTATCCAAATCATTGATAAAAAAAATGATAAGCAGGACAGGATTCCTTCCAAATTAGACAAAGCATTTTTCAATGACTATATTTTGAATATAGCCATTCAACCAACTCCAAGCTCATGTGATTACACTATCATTTGGCCCATATGATATCTACTTTCTCCACAAAAGAAAAAAAATACAAGACTTCATCAAATACTTTGTTGAAATCCATGTCTATATCATTTCATGATTTACTCATTTAGTCAGTGTTTAACAAGTATATCAGGTTAGGCTAGAATGACAGGCTGAAGCCATCTGTCTTCATAGTGGTCACTGCTTCCTTTTCTGTTTTTTTATAAATCACTCCTTTGATAATATGTTCTAGAAATTTACCAGGCATCAAAGCCAACCTTACTAACCTATAATTCATAGATTAATTCTCATTTTGAAACTCAAGACATTGTCCTTTTCCAATCCCATAGTGTCTTTTCTATTCTTCACTATCTTATTCCTTATTATTTTATTATACCTTTTGTGGTAAGATTCACAACTCAGAGTGTCTACTGATTTTCAAAGGTCACAGGCTGAGCATTAACATATGATGTTTTTTCATGACCTAAGAATGTAGTTAAGGGCATGTTGGAGCCATGTAAAATGGGCTCCCAGAACCAATTGTTAAATTTTCATTGTGAGTATTTTTACTTCAGAAATCACTAAATGCTACAGGTCATGATTTGATTTATTGCTTTGTTGATTGTCTAGACTCAAGAAAGTAATGGAGAAAATGTTAATAATGCATGTTAAAGTATGTCATGTGTACATTATTTTTTCCTGGAGAGACAGATGTTAAATATTTACCAGAACACTGCTGGATATAGTTCATTAGGGTCTATTGAATTGGACTTATTAAGGGCAAATACATGATCTTATTATCTCCCTTTGTATCATCACTATAACTTTCTACCAGCCATCTTTTTCCTGTCCTTTTTATTCAATAGAACATCCTCCTTGTCACAAGCAAAAGCAGAATTGAGCAATACAGCCTTATATCAGTTAATCATTGTGTATATTCCTTTCCCCTCCTGCATACAGTCCCCCTCACTCCATCTTGTCCCTATTTAGTAAGCCTTCCCTTAACTAACTTCTTGTCAAGAAAGCATAGCAAACTTTAGAAGAGAAAAATTTCAAGATGGTAGGGACTCAGTGCAAAGAGAACATGGCAGGAAAAACACACTGGTACACAAAATTGGTGCTTTAAGGCATGCATATCAATGCTATACCTGTGTTCTTTTCTTTTATTCAGAAAATATTTGTATGGATTAAATAACATGGTGAAGTGGCCTTGCTTTTAATGGTTTCCTAAGGCTATTACTGTTTTATAGAGATTAGTTCCACTGGAAGTCCCAGGTTTCCTGTTTTTATTATCCACACTTCACACAGTGGTTTAGACTAAATTGTCCATTGCAGAGTCTGGAAAGAAGTCCATTTAGCACAGTAAACTGCAATGCTGCTTCTATACCCATCTCCCAAGACCTCTGCTCAGGGGAATTAGTCACACACAAGGCAGATATGTGGATGCAATGCCATTCACAAGCACCTTATTTCCTAGGATATTACAATCTAGAACTGGAAGGTTTTTTAAAGGCCAACTCATCCAAACTTCTGATTTGGCAGACAAAAAATATATCTAGAGGGACAGCTAGGTGACTCAGTGGACAGAGGACAAAGCCTGAAGATGGGAGGTCCTGGGTTCAAATTTGGCCTCACCTGCTTCCTAGCTATGTGACACTGGGAAAGTCACTTAAACCCAGTTGGCTAGCCATTACTGCTCTTCTGCCTTCAAACATATACTTAGTATTGATTCCAAGATAGAAGGTAAAGGTCTAAAATTAAAAAAGAAAAAGAAAACAGGACTTGAGAAGTTAAATTGCTCTCCCAAAGTCACAAAAAACTAAGATTCAAATGGAGGTCATCTTATTCCAAATACAAGTCCTTTATATTCCACATTTTATGCTGCTTCCTAAAAAGTTTTCCTCTTTAACATTTCTTTTATATATTTTTTGATTGTTTTAGGTTTTGCCTTTCATTGTATTCCTAGCACTCAGTTCAGTCCCTGGCATAGTGGGTAATTAATAAATTCCTGTTGACTTATGTTTTATTTGACTCATTAAGCATGTTTTAGAGAAGACATTAATTATGAAAGATAGATCACTAATAAAACCTGACTTCACCTTCATTAAGCAGATGACATTGTTAACAGAAGTTCCCATTTTAATCATCCAGGAAGACTCGAGGTAAGGAAAGAGTGGGTCTGACTTATTAAAAAAAATTCCTACATCAATTAAGAGTTGTTAAGTTCTTGGATATTATACTATTAAAATGCATGCTCCTAAAGAGAAGACCAGTCTATTTTTCTTTTTGTAGTCCTCTCTTCTAGCATAAAACTTTGCACATTATGAGAACTTAATAAATGTTTTTTCATCCATCCATTCATCCATCCATTCATCCATCCATCCATCCATCCATCCATCCATCCATCCATCCATCCACTCTTTCATACTACCATACTCTTAGATATGCTAGAAAATAAGACTTTGCATGATCTTTAAAATATTTTTCTGTCCAGGTGACTATGTTCACACAGAATTAACAATATATACAGCACAGAGTAGAGTTCTATCTAGTCAAAGCACATGGCCACCTGGCTAAGAACAGAGAAGATTGGTAGCATCTGAATAGAGGGATGTAACAATTGGTAAAATGGCTTAAATTCCCCAAAGGCAGGCAATAGCTCCTGTCTCTGATAAACCAGACAGAGGAGAAGTCAGGTTTCTTGTGGGGGAGGTGCGGTGAGTCTTGGGCAAATTTTGTTCTTTTTCGTGAAAATGAGACTATGTGCAAGTTGATTGGGTAGACAAGGGGCAGCCATGTTGTTTGGCCACTAAGAAACAAAGGCTGTACTCTGGCCAGGAGGAATAAACCAAGTTAATTGCTAAATGCTGTAGCTCATGTCTTCTGCTCCATGTTCCCAACAGACAAAAGCCACTCCTAGCTCCTTGAAATGATTACTGGGGCCATACTTGCTTGTTGTTATCAGAACATCACAAGATGTTGGTAATTTGTTATGTCAATAAACGTGAGTTTGGAAAATAAAAAATGGAGGCAGTTCAAGGTTCTGCCCATGCCTACTCCATTAAGACTTCAGACATCTTAGGAAATCTGGAGTCAGATTAGAATTTGTTGTTAACAACAAACTTAGTTTTTGGAGGCATTGGGTCCTCATTTCATAAGCTACTTAAGAGGATTATTTTTATATTGGACTAGTCTATTTGATGTAAAGAGAAATCATATGCAGCTGACCCCACCCCTTACTCAAAGGTCTTGAATGTCTTATGTGCTACAAAGTCTTTCTGCAGGTTTCATCACCTTCTTATTTCCTCTGACTACTTCCTCCCTCAGGTATTATAACTGGGTCAAGATAAGGTACCACAGTACTGAAAGCCTGGGAATGAGCAGAAAGGTTAATAATTGTTTTGGTATTAAGGGGGAGGATGTGATCCATCTGAATAAATGTTGTTTGGGTTGGCTTTCAAAGGCATTCCCTGACCTTTAGCCAGAAAAATAAAAGTTTCATCTGAATTTACAATTCTGCACCTCTGAGCCCCAAAGGGTTATGTGTGTATGTGGGCTGGATTTCTCCCCCCGCCATGCGTGTTTTATTTTTTTTCCCCTTGTAATTTACAATAGCCTCATACTATATGAGCTGTTAAGTCATTTTATGGAAGTCCTGTGGAAATGCTGATGTATGCCATCAATGGCCATAAACACAGCTGTTAATCATCAGTGTTTCTGTTTTCCTGAAAGAACCTGAGAACTGTCAATGATTCTAATCGTTTGACGATGTTTCTGTTTGGGAGAACTGGAGAAGTCTCAGTTTGCAAAGGGCTTGGTTGGGTCTTCTGCACCTTTTGTTTTGTCCTCCATGAATCAGAGAAAGGAAAGCTTGTTGGGGGGGGGGTTCTTTTTATACCAACAGGTGTCTCTGAAAGTAGAAAAACAATCCACTTCTCCCACTCCCTGGCCATATAAAGAATGAAATGAAAAAATGGATTGCTACAAGGAATCAAAATATGCTCTTAAGACAAAGCCTCAGGGAAAGACTAGTTAGCCAAAAGGGAAAGTTTCAGTTGTTCTATGACGATTATCACATAGCTCATGAATGTGTTCATTGTTTATATTTGTGCATAAGCACATTTTTGTGAGTTTTTAAAAAATCCATTTTAAACCATTTTTCCCTGAGGCTACTCACCTGCAGTCAGGAACATTCAGGGTGACTGATTGAGGAGAGGAAAGGTGAGCCATTGGTCAGATATTTTGTTCAGCCAGAGCAGAATTTTTCCCCCAAGGAAAATGAAATGACAATGGAAACCAACCTTGAGAGAGGCTCTGTTTGTGGGAGTTAGGTCATCAGGAGGAAGAAAGAGAGAAAGAATTGAGACCAACTCAGGATCTGTTCTCCTTTTAATCTGTATGTGTCAGTGATGCTTAAGAGAACCCCCCCCCCCCAGCCTCTGAGCCTATTCTACCATAGGTCCATCAGACCCACAGTGCCAAATTCTGAGTGTGGATCTTCAAAACTCTGGAATGTTGCCCAAAACTGGTTGAAATGTAATTGAGAGATGTTGAACAAAAATAAATAAAAATACAATACAATGTAGATAATGTTCATTTGTGGTTTTGTAAGTCAATATTCTGCCTACAGGCTTCTGTTTCTATTTGAGTTTGACAGGACAGCTCTGGGAAAATTAAAAAAAAATCTCTGGACTTAGAATCTGTTGAAATTTGGGATTGAACTCTGACTTTGGTACTTAGCATTATAGTCATGGGCAAGAATTATTTTAACCTCATTGGGCCTCAATATCCATATCTATAGAATGATGGCAGTTGGACTAGGTGACCTTTAAGGTTTCTTCCAACATGATCCTGTCATTCTACCTTTTACAAATCTTAATTTCTTTATTGAAAAAATGAGAATAAAAATATTTATAGTATTTTGTGCATGAGTTTGTCTGGCCAAATGAGATTACATATAGAGAATGTTTTGTTTTGCTTTGATCATATTTTTCAAAGGAGACCAGTGATATCATAGAGTGACTTCAGCATAAATTGGATTTAAGTAAGACAGAGTACACAAAGTCATCAGCCTTACTCTCTCTTCCATAGTCATTAAAAAGCAGTGGCAAGATAAAAGTCAGGACCACTGGCAATGGCCCATCATATGGTAAATGACTGTGGCATCATCAATGCTTGACCAAGCTCTAGGTGCTCCACAGTACCTGCTTCAGCCACCTTCAAACTCTCTCATCAGAGGTGCTACGTCTCCCTGACAGCTCATACACTTCATGTTGTATAGATTTTATAAAGCTATAATAAAATTTATGATATAATAATATTACTTATTACTGATAAATGCTTGCTGAATTAAATGGTATAGAAGGAATACTAGCATACTGTCTCTGGAGCTTGAATTCCTGGGATCAAATTCTGCCTTAAATGGTGGTTTTCTATATGATCTTTTGAAAATTATTCAGCCTCTCTAAGTCTCATTTTCCTCATCTGTAAAAAGAAGGGTTTGGACTCAAACAAGTGTTCTTTATCTTGCTTGTGTTGTGAACACTTTTAGTGGTCCTGTGAAGTCTATGGACCTTTTCTCAAAATAATGGCTTTATATGAAATAAATAAATAAAAATTTCAAAGGAAACTGATTATATTGAAATATTGTTTTCAAAATATTAAAAGAAACAAATCCATGGAGCCCAGGCTAAGAATTCCTGAACTTGATGGATCTTGAGATTTCCATTGGATTCTGTATCTGTGATCCTAGGAATAGAAGGAAGAGATGATAAATCAGAGGTAAATAAGAAAAAAAAAAGCCCAGTGAAAAGATTAAAATCAGTATTCCCTCTCTGTCTTTGCCTCTGTCTCTATTTCAGCTTTATTTCCTTTAAAGAAGAGAAAATACTAACAGGGATCATCAGGAATATTGAAGGGTTTGGGAGTCAAGACATCTTGCATTCACTAAACATCTACTAAGCATCAGGCATTATGCTGAATAATGGGGATATGAAGAAACCCAAATGTTATCTGCCCTCAGAATTCATAGTCAAATGGGGGCAACAACATGCCAACACTTGTATACAAATAAGATAAATTAGGATAAATGGAGATGATCTTACAGGGAAAGCTTTGAATTAAGGGGAATTCAAAAAGGCTTCTTGAAGGTAGGGTTTTATTTGAGCCTAGAAGAAAACCAGAGATACCAAATGATGGCAGTGAAAAGGGAGAGCTTATCAAGCATGGAGGACAGTGAAAAATTAATAAAGAATATTGAAAAAGTTGGAGGGGACCAGATGTCAAAAGTTTTAAAATCTAAACTGAGGATTTTATATTTGATCTTGAAGTAAGAGGGAGGCATTATAGTTCTTTGAATAGGAAGGTGACATTATCAGAACTGTACTTTACAAAGAATATTTTGATAGCTCAGTGGAGGATTGACTGGGAGTAGGAGAGATATTATGAAGGTACAGTTGACAGGAATTGGCAACAGTTTGGATATGGGTGGTTGGGAATGAGACAAAATGAGAAGTTGAGTTTTGACACTTGGGTTTTAAGTCTGGGAGACTAGGGAGAAGTGGTGCCCTCAGGAGTATCATGGAAATAAGAAAGAACAAAAGGGGGGAATAATGATATATTGAGTCTGTATTGTTTTAAGCCTTTTTGCAGTTTTATTTTTGCAATATTTGTAATATTTTGCAAACAAGAAGTGGTTGATAAAGCTTCCTTTATTTTTGGAGCAAGGATATTTAACTCAATTCATGGGCTTTGTGAATAAATTGTCCTCTCCATTTGACTTAGGGTAAATACTATGGGAACCTTTCTTATTTTTAGCTTACTTTAAAGAAAGCAGAGTGTTCAAAAACCATAGCCTTGAAAATTAACTGTTGGGTGGAGCTGGGCTCTCTTTTGCCAGGACTTTTTAGTCCTTTGTCAAATGTGGTTTTCACCGTGTTGTTTTCTGGCGTCCTCTCAAAGCCTTCAAACCACTTCCATGAGAGTCGTTCGTTACCCTGCTTAATGTTTCTTAGAAATTACTAAAGGGAAGTCTGAATGTCCTCACCTTACAGATCAAGTAATTCAGCCTCGGAGGCTCAATGTACTTTTAGTATCGAACTTCAAACCAAAGATGTCCTGTAGACTCAGCCTAATTATATTTTTTCATATTTCATGCCCTATGATTATACTGGGACAGGGCACTCTTAGATGAGAACACTCCCCCCACTGAAGCAGGCTGGCAATATCTCAGCAACACAGGTTCTTCTGGGATGTTAAGGGACTGCCATGGTCAGGTTCTCCTTTCTTCAAAGCCAGCTTTCAGGTGGCATAACACTACATTGCTTCCCTAGATTATGTCATATTGTATATTATTATACCATATATTATGTTAGTTATTATATTACCTTATATTATAACTATTATAACTATCTATTATAATTATTATACCTTGTATTATCTTGTGTTAGATTGTTACATTGCATTGCAATATATTCTGTAGTGCTGTGTTATGTGGTGTATCAAGTATCCTATCATGTATTGCTAGATTACATTATCTCAGGCTATTATGTATATCCCATGGCATTATATTATGCTATAATGTAGTATAGTATACCAGAAAAGTTGGCAAACTCTATTTCAAGGGCTAAATCCAAGGAGTGGGTGATGTGAAAAAAATGTGATCAGACTTTGTGGAGAGGGAGAAGGGAGTAGATCCACCCAAGTCCCTCTACCTTTCTAGTAATGAACTCTGGGGGTATGGAATGGGGAGGGTGGCATGCATGCCCACAGAGAGCCCTCTGCATGCCATCTTTGGCATTCATTCCATAGATTCACCATCACTGGTGGTAGGGTATGCCTACTGAGGAAAATACTTCTACAAATACAGATTGACTCTTGCTTTGCAATTAATAATCTTAGAAAGTTAAATGAGGACTTCGAAATATTAAGTACTTGCCAACAGTGATAGAATTTGTATATGAGAGTGGGAGGCTAAGAACTCAGTTCTCCCTCTACCCATTCTAATAATTCCAATATCCATGCTATAAATGAAGTCAAAGACAAGCACCTTGAGCACAACAAAGCAACTGTAAGATTAAATAAAGTGGAAAGAGCACTCTGCTCTATATTAGAGTCTGGGTTCAAATCAGTCTCTGCTGCTTAGTATCTGTGTGATCTTGGGGAAGTCATTTTATATTTTTAGATCTCAGTTTCCTATTCCATAAAATGAGGAGGTTACAAATATGATTTCCAACTCAAAATCTATAGACTCATTCACTGAGAAAAAGTCAAAATTTTTACCACCCACCTTGTTTTGCTTTTCATCATAGCAGAAAAGAAAGCTAACAGATCCTTCAGATCCTTTTTTTTTTCTTTCCTAAGTTGTATTGTCCAAGTCTGGTTTTGATTAGAATGTAATGCACAGGAGGTTGTGCTGGTGGAGGCTATGACATCTCTTGATCTAATGACCTTATGTCATGATTCCCATGGCTAATGGCATATGTTTGTCTCTGTTCCCACAAGCTTCATTTATGGCTTCTCAAGCAGTAAGGATAATTAAATTTTGAAACTGTAAACTTGGATGAGCCATTACTTTATCTCTTTTCTGCTTGCAGTATTTCAGATTCATTATAAAAATGCTTGTTACCAAAGCCAGTGGAATGTTTCCTTTAAAAGAGACATTATTTGGGGGAAGTTGGGGAAGAGAACAAACATTTATTAAGCATCTACTCTGTGCCAGGCACTCTGCTAAGTAGTTTATAAATATCACTTTGAATTTTTTTCACAACAAGTCTAGAAAGGAGGTACTATATCATCATCCTCACTTTATAATTGAGGAAAATGAGGAAAATGGAGATTTAAATGGCTTATCTAGGATCACACAGCTAGGCAGTTTCTGAGGCTGAATTCGAACCCAGGTCTTTCTAACGCTAGCTCCAGTGCCTTATCCATTGTTCTTCATAGCTGTTTTGATTTAGAATGTTTATCCTAGGAGCCAAGATGTCAAAGTAGACAAGAGCAGCTCTGAATTACCATGATAATCCTCTCCAATCAATATTAAAATATCACCACAAAACAAATACAGAAGTGAAAGAACCAACAAGGAGACAGAGTGAAACAACTTACAAGAAAAGAAAAACCCAAAAGGGAGGTAGAGAACATCTAGGGCATGGGGGTGAGAGGAAATCAGAGCCAGCAAGAGGCTATAGTAATGAGGGAAGAGCAAACCAAGAGCAAGCCACACCCCATCCTCACAGCACATCTGCTTGAAAACCTAAGTCTAAGCCAACATTCAGATCTTGAGATCCTGCCTGGCCAAATAGTGGTACAAGCCAACCCACACCTCTTAAAATATCAAACCTGTGGAGAAGTCAAGAGTCCCATCCAAGGGCAATCTGGGCTAAAGCAGGCTGATCCATGCAGCAAAGCCAGGGATTCTAGTCTGGGCTTTGGAGGAGGACATACATAGTTAATACTTCGGGATGAGAACACAGTTCACAGGGCAATGTCCCCTCATCTTTTTAATCAAAACTAATGGTGGAGATCCAGGACAGGGCAATTAAGGGTGTTCCTGATTGGTTCAAAAGTCCCTTGAGACCAAAAAATTGAGTTTAAGCCTGGAGCTAGAATTTGATCAGCTCCTGACCTGATCAAGTTCAGACTGAGATCAAAAGTTCATACCCAAGCCTGAGGCAAGTCTTTAAGCTTTCAGTATTTCAAGGATCAACTAATCAGCAGGGGTAGGAGATTCTCAGAGCTCTCAGCCCTCAGACCATTACATCAGCCTCTAAGAACTGAAATTGGTAAAAACCCAGAAAGTAAACTGAGAATAACATCAAGTTAGGTCTGAAGTTCAAGAGGGTACCCCCAAATCTCAGAAAACAGAGCCTACCTATAATTAGATAGGGGAAATGAGCAAACCAAAAAAGCACCTAATTCTAAAGAATTTTTATGGAGACAAAGAGCAAGGTACAGTCACAGAAAGGGACAGTGAAAGCAAAGGAAAGACATGCAAAATCCAAAAGAAAACTATGGACTGTATATATATTCTGGAAAAGCTCAAAATGAAAATGATATAAGAAGAAAAGAAAGCGATGCAAAGGGGAAAGTGTAGCAAGAAGAAATGGGCCAATTGAAAAAGGAAAACCAAAAACTGACTGAGGAAAATCAGGTCTTAAAAATAAGAATTTACCATCTAGAAACTAATGATTTCACAAGAAATCAAGAAACAATAAAGCAGAATCAAATGAATGAAGAAAACAGAGGAAAACATCAAATATCTTATTGAAAAAAACAACTGACCTAGAAAATAGATTTGAGGGAGATAATTTGAGAATTGTTAGACTGCCTGAAAGCCATGATCAAGAAAAAACCTTTGTCATCATATTACAAGAAATTATCAAAGATAACTGCCCTGAGATCCTCAAACAAGAAAATAAAATTGAAATTGAAAAAACATTCACAGATCACCTCCAGAAAAAAGCCTGAAATGAAAATTTCCAGGAATGTAAAAGCTAAATTTGAAAGCCACTAAACCAAGGGGAAAAATACTTGAAGCAACCAGAAAGAAACCATTGAAATATCGTGTAGGTACAATCAGGATCACGCAGGACCTAGCATAGATCATATTCAGGAAAGCAAAAAAAATTGGGTTTACAACCCATAGTCACATATTCAGCAAAACTGAATATATTCTTTCAGCAGACAAAAATGGACATTTAATAAGATAGACAATTTCTAAGCATCCCTGAGGAATAAACCAGACCTAAACAAAAAATTTGAAGTCCAAACATGAGACACAGGAGAAGCCCCAAAAGGTAAATAAGAAAGAGAAAATTTAAGGGACTCATTATGGTCAAAATATTTATACATCTACATGGAAAGAGGATTTCTGTAGTTCTCAAAATTTACTCTTTGTAGTAGAGATGATAGAAGGAATACTCAGAAAGAAGATGGAGAAGTAAGCTGATTATGATATGATATACATGATGATATATGATGGTATTTTTATAGAAATGTGATGATATGGAATGATATGTATATAAGATATATGTGTGCATATAAATGATATATAAAAATCAAGGGCTGAAAGAGAGCATTGCACTGAGAGAAAAGGGCAGGGAGAAATTAAATGGGGGTAAATTATACAACATAAAGAGGAGTAAAGAATCATTACAGAGAGGTGAGGATAAGGATGGTAATAGGCAATGCTTAAACTTTTCCCTCATTGTAACTGGTTCAGAGAGGGAGGGAAACAAGTATACTCAGTGGAGCATAAAATTCTTATCCTACAGAGAAGTAGAATGAGAATAAGACAAGTGAAAGGGAGGTAATTGGAGGGAGGGGAAAGTGGATGAGGTGACAAAAATCAAAATACTGGTGAGAAAGAAGAGAGAGAAAGGGAATAGAGCAGGATTTAAAGGGGATAATATGATGGAGGGCAATACACAGTTAGTAATTATAATGCTGAATGTGAATGGGATGAACTCACCCATAAAACAGAAGCAGATAACAGAGTGGATTAAAAACCAAAATCCTACTACATGTTGTTTACAAGAAACACATTTGGGGCAGGGTGAAACACACAGATTAAAGGTAAAAGGGAGGGTGGAGCAGAATTTATTATGCATCATCTAAAGAAAAAAAAGCAGGAGTAGGAATCATGAGATCAGACAAAGCTAAAGTAGAAATTTATCTAATTAAAAGAAATAAGGAAGGAAATTACATTTTGCTAAAAGGTACCATAAATAATGAAGTGATATCACTACTAAACATTTATGCATTAAATGGGATAGCATCTAGATTTCTAAAGGAGAAATTAAAGGAGTTTAAGGAGGAAATAGATAGTAAGACCATACTAGTAGGGAATCTCAACCTTCTCCTTTCAGAACTAGATAAATTAGACCAAAAAATAAAGAAGGAATGAATAAAATTCTAGGGAAAAAAGAGTTAATACAAATATGGAGAAAATTGGACAGGGCTGAAAATCCTTTCTTCTCAGCAGTACATAGTATATATACAAAGATTAACCATGTACTAGGACACAGAAATACTGCAAACAAAATTCAGAAAAGTATAAATAACAAATGCAACTTTTCCAGATCATAATGTAATAAAATTTAAACTTAACAAGGGTCCATGGAAAGGCAAATTTTAAATTAATTGGAAATTAAATAATCTAATTCTTCAAAACTGGTAGGTCAAAAAAAATCATAGAAACAATTATGGACTTCATTAAAGAGAATGACAGTGAGGAGACAAAATATCAAAATCTATGGGATACCTTCAAAGTAGAATGTATATCTTACTATTTAATGCAAAAAAAAATTTTTTTTCCACTGAGACAGTAGTATTTTTTTCAGGATATATTTCATTGATGATTTTGTCTCTACCTCCAAATTAATGGTCTTTTCAAATCAAGAAAAACAAACCAATAAGGACCTGCTCTAATGCAGACATTCTGAACCTAGGGTCTGTATACTTCTTTTAGTACTTCAGTGTGTTCAATTTCCTTTGATATATTTGATTTCTCATAAAATTCTATGTATTTTATTTTATGCATTTAAAAATGTGACTGAGAAAGAGTCCATAGGCTTCATCAGACTCTATAAGGGATTTATGGCAGAAAAAAAATGGTGAAGACTTCTTGGGCTACAAAGACCATATCTTACAATATATGCAATATGCTCCCTTAGTAGTCCTCCAGCTCTCAGTCATAAGGAATGTTTCATTATCTCTTCTGAGATTTTCTATAGTTTTCCAATTCCATAGTTCAACTTCCTTTTTAAACAAATATATTTTCATCTAAATAAATCATTAACTATTCCCCAAGTGTATGTAAAAATTACTTTAATGATAATTTAAAATTATTTTTTAATTCAAACTCTCCCTAACTTCTGATCCTTTTCCACCTTGAAAAGGCAAGCAATTTGACATCAATTATATATGCAAAGTTATGCAGAACATATTTCTATATTAACCATATTGCAAAAGAAAACATAGTTTAAAAAGAAAGGGAAAAAGTATACTTTGGTCTGCATTCAGAGTTCATCAGTTATCTCTCTGGAGATGGATTGCATTTTTTCATCATAGGTCCTTTGGAATTGTCATGGATCATTGGCTTGATCAGAGTAGTTGAATCCTTTATAGTTGATATAGTTACAGTATTGCTGTTATTGTGTACAATGTTTTTCTGAATCTGTTCACTTTACATTGCATCAGTTCATCAAAGTTCAGGTTTTTTTTTCTTTTTTTAAACCCTTACCTTCAATTTTAGAATCAATATTGTGTAATGGTTCTAAAACAGAAAAAGTGACTTGCTCCGGGTCACACAGCTAGGAAGTGTCTGAGGTCAGATTTGAACCCAGGACCTCACATCTCTGAGCCTGGCTCTCAATCCACTGAGCAACCCAGCTGCCACCCAGGTTTTTCTGAAACCATTCTGATGATCATTTCTTATATCACAATAGTATTCCATCATAATTATATACCATGACTTGCTTAGCCATTCCTAGATGGACATTCTTTTCATTTTCAATTCTTTGGTACAACAAAAAGAACTGCTATAAATATTTTTGTTCATATGGGTCTTTCTTTCCCCTTCTTTGATCTCTTTGGGAAACAGAACTAATTGTGGTATTTTAGGTTAAAAATTATGTACAGTTTCATAATCCTTTTGGGCATAGGTTCATATTGTCCTTCAGAACAGATGGACTAATTCATAACTCCACCAACAGTGCATTATTAAGACTAGATTATTAAATTTCCCAGTGAATTATTAATCTGTACTTCTGTGGTCCTTTATTAAATATAGTTTTTATTATATTATGATCTAAAATGGTGCATTAAATATTTATGTTTTTCTATATTTGTTTGAGATTTTTTTTGTGCCCTAATATATGTTCAACTTTTGCTTAGGCTCCATGTACCCTTGAGGAAAAGTTATACTGCTTCTGTTCCCATTCAGTTTTCTCCAGAGATCTTTCTAATCTAACTTTTCTAAGATAACATTCATGCCTTTGACTTCATCCTTATTTATTTTATGGTTAGGCTTATCTAACACAGAAATGGGAAAGAGGAAAGTTGAAGGTACTTACTAATATAGTTTTATTGTGTATTCCCTCTTGTAATTCACTTTACATTTCCTTCAAGGATTTGGATATTATGCCATTTGGTGCATATATATTTAGTATTAATATTATTTTATTGCCTATAGTTGAAGTCTCCTCCTCTAAAGGCTGTTTAACTTCTTACCAACACCTTCCTTTATCTTTCTTTTGTCACCATTTCCTTTCCCTTATCCCTTTATCATCTCATGTCTGTTGGATAAGATAGAGGTATTACCAATTGGAGAATTCTTGTTGGGTCTGTATCTGATTCACATTTTTTCCTCGAGGCTTTGCTTGTAGCTGTTTTGACTTCATTGTGTTTTTTTTGCGTCTGTGTCTTAATCTTCCAACTGTCACCATAGGAGATTTTTATGGTCAAATTCATTTCTTTTTTTCTTTTTTGTTGTTTGTTCATTTTCCCACTGAACTTCATTTTAAATTTGAACTCTGTTCCTAGCATGGGTGTAGAAGTGCACTATCTCAAGCTTAAGGTTTGTTTGGCTTTTTTTGTTTGTTTGTTTGTTTTGTTTTGTTTTTGGTATCATTGTTTTCAGAGGGCTTAGAAGGTTTCAGTATTTTCAAGGTTGTCTGGTCTACAGAGAGGTGAGATCATTACTCTCCTGATCTACACTCTGGTCCTTATCTGAGAAGGACCCCTAATTCCTTGGGATTGCAATCTATGCTGTTCCTTAGTTCTAACCAGTTGCCAAGTCTTCATATTGCTTTGGCTTGAGAACTCCTGAAGATGCTGCTGCTTCATTTGCCTAGTCCCACCACTGGTTTCTAGGCTTTAAATCAGCTTCCATCTCCATGTCATAGATTTCTCTTTCTAACCTTGTAAATCATCAGGCTGGAAAAATATCTTACTCTGCTCTTTTGTTGACTTTACCACTCTAGGATTTGGATTTGAATTTGAACTATTTTAAAGTTATTTGGAGGGAAATGTTGGGAGGGCTCAGCTGAGTGTTTTCTCTACTCCACCATCTTGGTTTTCCCCTCCCCAGAAGACATGATTTTTTTCATTTGCTTGATGTAATCATTTACCTTGATTTTTTCTTTACTTTTTACATTGTTTTAATAAACCTTTACTTTCCATCTTGGAATCAATACTGTGTATTGGTTCCAAAGCAGAAGAGTGGTAAGGGCTAAGCAATGGGGGTCAAGTGACTTGCCCAGGATCACACAGCTGGGAAGTGTATGATTTGAACCTAGGACCTCCTGTCTCTAGGCCTGGTTCTCAATCCATTGAGCAACCTAGCTGCCCCCCCCCACCTTTTTATATTTTTTATCAGTTATACTAATTTTCTTACACTTCTCTAAATTTATGTTCTTAATTTTTCATTACACAAAAGAATTCTATTATATTAATATACTGCATTTCCTCCCAGTATTCTCCAAATAATAAATATGCAGAGGATCTCCTAAGACAGTATCTAGCATAAAGTATATACTTAATACATACTTGTTGCCTTGAAATGCTTATTGAAAATGCTTATTGTCTTTGACTATTTAGAGTATATGAATAGAAGTTGATCAAAGGACATATATTTTTAGTGACCTTTTTATTTTTAAACTATTTTTCCATATTTCCATATTTCTTTTTCTTTCCCTCCCTGCTCCCAGATCCAATAAGGACTTCTACCGAGTTATACAAATGTTATCACTTATACCTATTTCCATATTATTTATTTTAGCAATAAAGCAATCTTATAAAGCTAAAAACTCAAATCATATATACATATAGACAAATGTTAAGTAATTTGTTTTTCCTTCTGTTTCTACTCCCACAGTTCTTTCTCTCAATGTGAATAGCATTCTTTCTCATAAGTCCTTTAGGATTGTCTATTAGTAAAGTCCATTACATAGTATTTTTCCATAATGCTTCACTTTCTGTTAATATTCTTGGTTCTGCTCATTTCACTCTGCTTCAGTTCCTGGAGATTTGTTCAGCCATTCCCCAATTGAGGGATACCCCCTCATTTTCCAATTTATTTTTCCACCACAAAGAGTGTGGCTGTGAATAATTTTGTATGAATGTTTTTCATTATTGTCTCTTTAGGGCACAGTAGTGCCTTCTCTTGACATCCAAAAGCAAAAGACCTAAATGCCAACTAGTAGTGGTATTTCTGGATCAAAGGTTATTGATTCATTTAAAGCCCTTTGAGCATAGCTCAAAGTTGCTTTCCAGAATGGTTGGATCAATTCACAACTCCACCAGCAATGTATTAGTGTCTGATTTTTGCCACAACCCCTCATTTTAGTGACTTTTAAAATAATAATGATATCTTTTCAGATCCATCAGCAGGGCATTGGCTATCTGTCTGCCTTCCAGCACTTCCAATGTTACCTGTTCCCATCTTTTGTAATTTTTGTCAGTTTGCAATATGAGGTAAATTTTAATGTACACTTCTCTTATTAATAGTATCAAAGAGTATTTCTGGCAAAATGGAATTCTAGCCTTTGCCAATAAGCACTATATTTGTTTAGCTCTAAAATGTTAACTAATATCAAATAAATTATTGTTATGGCCAGGTCATAAGAGAAGATGATAAATATATGGAGACCTGCAGAAGTTTTAGGTCTAAAGATAATTTGGGATCTGTATCTGAAGTCTAGACTATGAATTTTAAAATACTTTTGAAAAGATACTTGTGTTGATACAATTGAGGGTATACAATCAGGGTGAAAACCTGGGGGGAAATTCAGAGGCATGGGGTCAATGGGAAAAACCATTGCTGCATAGTTACATGTACATAGAAACACATGTGTATGGCCAAATAATGTTAGGTCCTATTTAGTTTTCCAAGGCACTCCCCATTATAAGAAATTAAGAACTCCCCAGGCCTTTTTACATAATTGCAAAGTTTCTACTGCTCTCAGTGGAGTTCTCCTCTGAGTAAGGAATGAGCTATTCATGTTGGCTTGTATATTGTTTTTTAAATGACAGGGTTAGCTCCTCTCATCTACCATATAATCCTCTAAGTAACTAGAAACAATGTCCTCTTCTCATTCTGTTAGCCTCCCAGTTTATAAAGTCCCCAGTTAACACAGTACATAGCCACACATATACTGGATATGTAATAAATACATATTGATAGTGGTGATATGACAACTAGAACAATGCAACTTGTCTACAGAAAAGTCAAAACAAATAAACATAAAGTAAATATAAAATACCTTCAGAGGTCCACAAAAAAAAAACAAAAAACAAAAAACAATCAAACCTTCCCTTGTGGAGAACCTAGAACAGCTTAGTATCATTTCCCTGCTATGCGTAAGTAAATTTCTTTATTGCTAATGGTCAGATCATCTACAAGTTTTTAATTTTATTTTAATATAAAGGACAATTTTATAATTATGCAAAGGATAGGGAGGATCACAGAAGACTAATTTAGTTCAATGAATATTTATTAGGTACCTACTATGTGTCAGGAATTAAGCTAAGTGCATAAAGTGGGAGGTAGAGAAACTAGGGGTTTGATGCTCTACAGATTTGAAATCAAATGGAGCCATTGAAGAAAAGGGAGAATCATCTGGAAAGGTCAAATGGAAAAAAAATTGATTATATAATATTAAAAAGGCTATTACAAAAAAACACCATTATTGCTAAAATTAGAAGGGAAGAAAGTAAATGAAATAATATTTTACATTTAGTTTCCTTGATAAAGATACTGTTTCAAAGTGTAAGGGTTAAATGACAGGAATTTGACAAAAGTAAAGAGAGCAGTTAAAACACTTAATTTAATTTGAGAAGTACAGATAGAAAATAGAAAGGAGGAAAGAGAGATTATTATTCTAATATTCTATGACTATTTCTAAATTCCTTATGCTAACTAAAATTTCTAAAACCCTACTTCTAACTGTCTTCTGAAGACAGATTCTTCTTTCCAGGCCAGACCAGGCCTATCTAAACTACACTATCTAAAAATTGATTCACTAACTACCCATATTACACTAATAAATCAGCAACCACTACCCATGACCTCCTTAAATCCATTTCTACCAACCAACTGCCAGTAGCCCCTTGCTTTGTCTCTGGACAGAACTCCTCTTCTCTTGACATCCAAAAGCAAAAGACCTAAATGCCAACTGATTCCTTTCTTATCTCTCCCTTTATCTCCTTGGTAATGGAATCTTCAGCTCTGACTCACTGGCCCCTGTCAATTCTGCTCCACTTAGAAATCCTATCTCCTGCCTCCTACAGAGACAAAGGGAAAGATTAAGAAAATCCCTTTAACAAAAGTTATATAAGCAACCAATTTGAGTTTATAAGAATAAGAGCCATTCTCTTACTGAAAAAAAAAATGGCAAAAGGAAATGATTAGGCAGTTTACAAAGGAAGAAATGCAAACTATCAATAGTTCTTTGGAACAATTCTCTAAACCTCTAATAATTAGAAAAAAATGAAAATTAATTTAGGGTTTTGTCTCACAGCCATCACATTGGCAAAGTTAATTTTAAAAAATGAAAATGATAAGTGTTGGAAGAAATGGGGGAACACACATGCACTTATTGCACTTATTTGTGGAGCTGTGAATTGATCCAATAATTTTTTTTAAAAGCAATTTTGAACCACAGCACTCTTTATATGATACCTATAATGCCAAAGAACAGGTCAGATTTCACTTTGTACCTTCTATAGCACCTAGCCAGAGGTTAACTCATATTAGGTGTTTATCAAATGTTGGTTAGAATAGACTGAATTTTCTGGGTATTTATATATTGGCTTCGCCATCAGACATAATAAATTAACATTTGACTGCTGTTGAAACCAGTGATCTTCTTTATCAATTGAATTGCTGAGGCATCTCTGATTTCCTTTCTAGGTTTTATCCCTGGTTTCTCATGATAATCATGTCTTCCTTGGGAATTTTCTTTCCCATTCTCCTGTCCCAGTCTTACTTTGTCTGCCAAACAGATCACTCCTAACCTTTTCAACTATGATTCTTGAATAGTATCACTTATCTTTATTGCATTGGGTCAGACATGGAACAATATTCCTTTGCAAGAAAGGTATCAGATTGATTTCTGTTATCATATAATTTCTTTTCAATGACAAAATTTTGGAGTTTTAACTACCTATCCATCCAATCATCTATCTATCGTTATTTGTCGGTTTTAAGAAAAATGTATTGCTTTTGCCTTCTCAGTGTGCTTTCCTCCATCCCCATTGAATCTCCTAATAAAAATGAAGACAACTAAGCAAAATCAATTGCCACTGTAACTGCACCTGACAGAACTGAGTACCACAGAATTAGAAGAAATCTTCAAAGTTATTATGTTATTATACTTGAATAGGAACACCTTCAAAATCCCTGGCAGATGCTCATCCACCCATCATTTGAAGACTTCTGGTAATAGAAAACCTATTCTTCTAAAAAGGAGCAAGACTTGAGATCTGAGGATGAAGAGTGTAGAATCTAGGCAGCAGAATGTGAAGCTTGAGCAGAAACAAGGCTGGACACAGCTGAGGCAGCAGGTGCTAGAAAGATAACCTCAGGGCAAAACTCTTTAAAGTGAGCTACACAAAGAGCATCACATTACCTGTCCTCAGTCATGTTTCTGACTGACAAGGGAAGATACTACTGAGGCAAAGTCCTGTGAGACAGAAACTAAGAAAGTAATCAGCATGCAGGAACCCCAAACCACTAGTGGCAAAAGGAACAATCAGCTGGAAAAAAAATCTCTTGACCCTGGAAAATTTCTATGGTGAAAAAGGTAAAGAGTGACAAATAAGCAGACACTTCCAAACTCTTCAAAAAAAAAAAAAAGGAAATTGGTCACAAGCTCTTCGGGAACTCAAAAAGGAGTTCAAGAACCAAGTGTGAAAGAGAGAGGAAAAATGGGAAGAAGAGTGGGAAAAAGAAATGAAAGTAATACAAAAAGAAAATAACAGTTTAAAAAACAAAAGTACCCATATGGAAAAAGAATCAAATGAAGTAATAAGCAAATTGGAGACCAGAATTGACCTGCTGTAAGTTATGAAAAGTAGGATAGACCAAAGCAAAAAGGGAAATCAAAAGATTGTAGCTGGAAATCAGTCTTTAAAGACTAGAATTGGGCAAGTAAAAGCTAATGATCTCACAAGACAGCAAGAATTAATAAAGCAAAATCAGAAGAATTTTAAAAATAGAATGAAACATGAAATATCTCATTGAAAAGATGACTGACATGGAAAACAGGCCCAGGAGAGACAATTTGAGAATTATTACCCTACTGGAAAGCCTGGGACAAAATAAAAGCCTTGACTTCATATTAGAAGAAATTATCCAAGAAAACTGCCCTGATATTTTTGAAGAGGACAAAATAGATGTTGAAAGAATTCATAGCTCATCCCCTACACTGAATCCCCAAAAGTCAACCCCCAGGAATGATATGGACAAATTCAAGAGCTTCTAGGCCAAAGAGAAAATATTGTAAGTGACCAGAAAGAGAAAATTCAGTTATCAAGGAGCCTCAGTCAGGATTACACAGGATATGGCAGCCTCCACATTGGGACCACATGGCTTGGAATATGATATTCAGGAAGGCAAGAGAATTGGGTGTACAACCAAGAATCACCTACCCATCAAAACTGACTAAACACTTTTAGTGGAAAGTATGGGCATTTAACAAATTTGAAGATTTCCAAGAATTTCTAAAGAAAAGACCAGAATGAAATGGAAAACTTGGTGTCCAAATACAAAATTCAAGAGAAACATGAAAAGGTAAACAAGAGGAGAAAATTTTTTTTCTTAAGGACCTCAGTATGGTCAAATTATTTATATTCCTATATGAAAAAATGATATTTGTAACTCTTAAAAATTGTTTTCAATATCATAATAGATAGAATTATTCATAGGCAGAAGTTGTAGTATTAAGTTGTTCAAGATGATATGTAAAAAATTGTGGGGGACAAAAAAAGAGGATTGTACTAAGAGAAACTTGAAGGAAGAAGAAAAATAGGATAAATTATAACACATAAGGAGATATATGGGGACAGGGGGAGAATACTATTATAAGAAGGGGAGGAAGAGAATGGTAATAAGTAATACTTAAACTTGACTCCCAGTGAAATCAGTTCTGAGAGGAAAGAACAACCAGATCTATTGGGGTATATAATTCTATCTTACCCTACAGGGAAGTTTAGAGGAAATAATGAAGGAGAGGAGTGGAATGAAGAATATTAAAGAGTAGGGAAATGTTGGTTGGGGGGTAGAGATTAATAGACCTTAAAGGGAAATAATAAGGTAGGGGGTGAGAAGGAAAGTAAAATAAGGGATGGGGTGGGGAATGGGGACTGATTAAAAGCAAAACACTGTTGTAGAAGGAAATAGTAAAAGAAGAAAGGGCATGACTAAAAGAGGAAATCAAAATGGGGAATAAACAGGTGGTAATCTTAATTCCAAATATGAATGGGATGAACTCACCCATAACAGAAGAAGATAGCAGAGTGGATTAAAAACCCAAATCCTACCACATGTTATCTATAAGAAACACACACGAGGCAGGTAGAGACACACAGGGTAAAGGTAAGAGGCTGGAGCAGAATTTATTGGGCATCAACTGAGAAAAAGAAGACAGGATTTGCAATCATGATATCTGACAAAGCCAAAGTAAAAAGAGATCTGATTCAAAGAGATAGGGAAGGTAATTGCATCCTGATAAAAGGTAGTATAGACAATGAAGAAATGTTAGTACTCAATATATATGCACCAAATGGTATATCCAGATTTTTAAAGGAGAAACTAAAGGAGCTTAAGGAGGAAATAGATAGTAAAGTTATACTACTAGAAGACCTTAATGTTCCTCCATCAAATCTAGATAAATCAAACCAAAAAATAAATAAGAAAGAAAGGATGTGAGTGAAATCTTAGAAAAATTAGAGTTAATAGATATATGGAGAAAAATTAATTGGGATAAAAAGGAATACACCTTTTTTAGCAGCACATGGTACATTCATAAAGATTGACCATATACTTGGATCCACCTTCTCATAGAACAGCCAGAAAGAAATCCATGGACTTAGACAGAAAGACCACTGTATAGGGCAAGAAACCTTAATCTGCTCTCTGTGAATTAAAAAAAAATATTTTGATAATTGAACTTCAATATAATTGTTCCCTTTATCATTGCACCTATTTTATTATAAGCATTTAAAACATTATTTTGAGAAGGGTTCTATAGGTTTTTCTAGTCTGCCCAAGGAGTCTGTTTCTGTCTCTGTCTCTCTTTATGTTTCTGTCTCACTCACTCAGTCACACACACACACACACACACACACACACACACACACACAGAGTGAGAGAGAACACAAAAGTTAATTACTCTTGGTATAGAGTAATGGATATTCCTAGATTGGAATTTAGATCCCACAAATGTCTTGCTAATTCAGAAAATGAATGGTTTAGATAGGTCATAGATAATAAAGTGTCAGTTTTTCCAGCTCTATACCAATGTCCATTTGCCTGGGAGGGATAATTCTTAGCCAAGATATCCAGACATCACTGGCAGTTTCTTATTGGTGAGTATGGCTCCAGCTGGACCTGTGCCAGGATACTTTTATCAGTGCTTTCCTTAGCTCCAGAGCATCTCTGCTGAAGAACTAGCAGGGAGGTAGGGAGGCAAAGCACTTATGATTTCATGAATGTAGGGAACTCTTGATGTATTCAATGTATATTGGCATTTGCTCTGCAACTTTTAGTCTTTGAGAGTTTCTTAGGGGCACTTACAACATGTAGCAGAGACAGGACCTAAACTCAGATGGTCCTCTCTGATGCCGGGAGGAGAGAAAAGGATCAGCAAAGATATAAAAACAAGAAATGATTCAGAGTCTTATTGGGCTGGAATAGAGGCATATGGAAAGGTGTGGGAACCAATCCTGGAAAGTTAACTTAGGGCCAAGGATAAGATGATTTTCTTTTTTTTTTTTTCCCCGAAATAACATTTATTTCAGAAAGTAAACATCAGAGCTGTATGATTATAGAATGTTCATGCTAGAAAGGACTTAGCTATCATCTATTTATTATTTAACTCAAATTTATTTCCTTTACTATTTATTCATTAAATTAGTCATATTTGACTCTTTGTGACCTCATTTGGGATTTTTTTGGCAAAGATGCTGGAATGGTTTGTCTTTTCCTACTCCAACTCTTTTTTTTTTTTTTAATTTTAATATTATTTTATTTGGTCGTTTTCATACATTATTCACTGGAAACAAAGATCGTTTTCTTTTCCTCCCCTCCCCCCCCCTCCCCCCCCCCCCCCCCCCGCCTTTCCCTCTCCCATAGCCGACGCATGATGATTTTCTTAAAGCCAAGTGGAGCGAATACTAATTGGGTATTGAAAGACTTAAGTTCAAGTCCCAATTGTCTGAACATTATCAAGTTATTTAATCTGCGTGATTCTCATTTTATTTGTGCATAAAATGAAGGTAGGACTGCTGAAGAGATCAGTTAACTTTGCTGAGCCTCAGTTTACTCCTCGATAAATTTAAAGTATTTAGATTAAAAAACATCAAAAGTTTCTTCTGGATCTAAAATCTATAATTTTTTTAGACATATAGAATGAAAACAAATTTTCTTTTACTAAATCTACTTCACAGGTTTGTTCTGGGGAAAGTGCTTTGTAAATTTTTTTTAATCTTTACTTTCTGTCTTAATGACAATTCTAAGACAGAAGGGCAAGGGTTTAGGGATATGGGGTTAAATGACTTGCCCAGGATAACATGACTAGGAAGTGTATGAACTGACTCCAGACCTAGTGCTTTATGCATTGTGCTCTCTAGCCACCCCACGCCTTGTAAAGTAAATTGCTGTTGTTTTTATTAGTATTATTAATCCACCTAGCTACTAGTGCCTACTTTCCTTTATTTTGTGTATACTTAGAAGTATCTTGGCTCCTCTGATAGAAAAGAAGCTCTTTGAGGACAGGGATTATTCTTTTGGCTGTGTCTCTAACATGCTTAACATTGTATCTGTTATAAAGCAGGTTCTGAATAAATGTGTGCTCTTTGAATATTCTTAAATTTTTTTGCATGCAACATGTCATACTTTTAGTGCAAAGATTATATTTATTTGCTGTGTAGGGACATTTTGTTTTTTGTTTTGGGAAAGCAAGGCAGTTTTAATTTCTTGGGAATAGGGAACTCCTCATGAATTAACTCTCTCTGCCAAAGCATATTGGCATTTGCTCCACAACTTATATTCTTAGGGAATTTCTTAGGGTCACTGAGAGGTAGAGTCACCCAGACTCTATGGCAGAGATAAGACCTGAACCCAGGTCATACTGACTCCTATCAAAGGAGTTAAAATGCAACAATCATCTTCTTATTATGATGAACTCATTTTGCCTTCATGAGTTTAAGATTCTATTTTATTTGAAGGACTGTCTCTGCAGTGAGTGCTACAGTTTTCAAAATAGATTTAAATTCGGGAATATTGCCCTATTTGGAAGATCTGAATCTTTCAGAGGTAATCATCAAGTCCTCCACTGGGCCAAAAGTGTTTGCAAGTCTTTTTCTCCATCCTCAACTCTTGGCAATGCATGTAATTCTCCAAAGTATGTTATTTTCCTTCCAGCCCAAGTGTTTGCTTGCCTGGAGTTTGCCTTTTTCTCAGCAGTGTCGACATATTTCTCTGTTTCCTTCTTTCCCACACTTTCTGCCTAGGATGGGAACTGAACTTTCATCAACCTGTCCATCCATATTATTTTTCTAAAAAATTGTTCTTCAGTACTTTGCGCTGCCCTTCTAGACAGGTCACTGAAAATCACAATCTACTCCTTCTCCCTGGGTTTGATTCTAGCAAATCTGTCACCTACCTAGCCTTTCTGGGGACACCTTCTACTCACCCCCTACACACTCACCTTCAGCTGAACTGCTGAATTTGCAGAAGGAAAGGGAGAGAAAACAATCTTGTGCTCTTATTTTTCTATGGAGATGTTTATCAACTTTTACCTAAAACTCATTGTACTGATAGTTTTGGAATCTACCTTAAATTACACATTTTTTCCTCAAGATAAATAGAACAAAGGAAGTTTAGAGAATCAATCAAACAGGCAGTCAAGTATTCATTAAACACACATTATATTCCAGGCATTATGTAGTAAGTGCTGGACATACAAAAACTAGAATGAAAAGAAGCACTCCTCTACCAGAACTTCCATTCTATCAAGAGAGAAAATGTGTGCATGTGTGTGTGTGTGTGTGAAATTGATCTATGGGTATCTCTATGCATTTACCAACTTAAAAAAATGTCATTTTCCTGATGAAGGTATTAGTAGAGCCAGGGGGATCAGGTAAAGCCTTGTATTGAAGTTGGCACTTGTGCAAAAAGGTGGAGGTGAGGAGGGAGTATGTTACAGGTATGGGAGGCAGGTAGCACAAAGGCATAGAGATGAGAGATGAGTGTGGAATATGAATAACAGATGTAAATCTTTGGCTGGACCATATAGTGCATGAATGCAAGAAGAGACAGAGAGTCACGCTTCCAATTTCATAATAAATTCACTGGTCTTGAATTTTTTTAAAAATCCAAATGGATTTTTGACATAATTTCTCTTGGAGTTATAGTTTTGCAACAGAGTAGTACTTTGTGTTCTTAGGGCAAAGCTTTTCAATGGGCTTGGGAGGATGGATTCAGGGAATAATGCTGTCTGGCCCCTTGAAACATCTCAATACAGTTAATGAACTGATATCTATTGAACTAACCAGATTTTCAGATATATTTCTGTCTTTCTACTTTTCTCAGTTCAACATAGAGATGAACATTTGCTAGAAACTTTGAGAGCTTTGAAGTCTAGCACAAACCTTCAATCCACAAAATGCCACCACATTCTACAAGATATATTATACTCTTGTCCATAGGACTGAGAATTTCTCATAGGCTACTCACTGGCCATTTTGTTCATGCAGAGGCTGTTTCACATTTTACTCAAATGCTGAAATATGCATTTGCATGGATTTACCCTTTAAAATGTTTTCCATTGTCGGCTCTCTGTCCCATGGGAGCCACGGTGCTTTAATCTAAAAGCATTAGTTATCTAAAGCTGCCTGGTTTTCATATGCCTAACTTATCATCACAAGTAGACTAGTTAGATCCTAGTGGGTCAAACCAAGAATATCTCCTAATCTCCCATAATTCTAGCAGTACTGAAATATAGTAATTGTTCATTATATATATATATACATATATATATATATATTTAAATCAGTGATTGAATGGAATGAAGTATTAAAGAATATGTTGTGAGTAGAGAGCACTTGTATGTACCTAAACCTGAAAGAAATCTTGAGATCATCTAATCCTGGGGTCTTGAACTCCTTTGTCAGACTGATGAAGCCTGTGGACCCCCTCTCAGAAAATTATTTTAAATGCATAAAACACAGATGACTACAATGTAAACCAATTATATTGAAATAAAGATGTCATTTTTTTTTCCAAACCAATTTCACGAATCCCCTAAAATCTATCCACAGATGCCTTGGGAGCATTTGGACCACAGTCCAATTTCCTCATTTTATAAATAAGAAAGCTGAAGCTCAGAGAGACTATCTATCCCATTCTATATATCACAGAGTGACCAGCATTCTTCAGTGTCAGTTCACTGGGATCATGATTGATGACCATATTGATCAGAGTTCTTAAGTCTTCCAGAATTGTTCACTGTTACAATATTTATGTGATTGTTCGTTTTTTTCCACTCACTACACTCTGCATCAGTTCATATCGGTATTCCTAGCTTTCTCTTAAACTTCCAATTCTTTTTTGTAGTATAATAGCATTCTATTACATCCATATATGATGATTTGCTTAGCCATTCCCTTATGTGATAAAATCCCTTTAATTTCCAATTCTTATTTACATTACAAAAATAGTTACTATAAATACTTTGTACATATAAAACAAAACTTTCCCCCTTTCTTTGATCTCTGTGGTGTATTAGTATTGGCATCACTGAGTCCAGGGGCCCATACAGTTTATTAATTTGGAGTGGGACATAGTTCCAAATTGCTTTCTAGCATGATTGGACCAAGTCACATATCCATCAATGATGTATTAATATACTCATTTTCCCACATCTCCTCCAGCACATGTTCCTTTCTCTTTGTGTTAACTATGTCAGTCTAATAGGTATGAGGGGGAACCCTCAAAATTGTCTTAATTACATTTCTTTAATTAACAGTCATTTGAAGGTCCCTTTTTATGACTATTGATAGCCAGTTCAACTTCATTTTGTGGATGAAAGAACAGAGACCCAGAGGGATGATGAATTATCTAAACCCACATGGGTAGTAAGTAGCATTTGTAATATTTGAACTTAAGTTGCCTGAAATCAAGTCCAGTGTGCTTTCCAGGATACTATGGTACTTGAATTACATTTGGCTTTGATAACAGTTGAGTCTTGAGATTTTCCTTTCTTTCTGATATATTATAGTAACATATTCTTGGTGAGACTTACCTTCCTCAACCCTTTTAAATAAAAAAATACTTTGCTTTTCATCTCTTTCCTCTCTCTTTATCATGGATGTCACAGTTTTGGCTCAGACAGTAGTAAGAGACAGTACATACTCTGTGGAGAACCAATAGGCTTTATGACAGATGCCTGGGTTATTTCAGGCAACAGCTCAACACAGGTTAGTAGGAAATAGGTATCTTCTTTCCTGACTTAATAATAGTAAGCCAGCATGTCCTTGCGGCATGAGACTGGGGGTTTCCCTTTCTAGACACCCCAAACTCCAGAAGAATTCAGGTCAGACAAAGAATAGGAAAATTCCTTTCCTTTCTTGTTATTCTTCTGATACCGAGGAAAAGGTGACTTTGAGAGACTTTAAGAGAAATATTTCCCTTGGATTTTCCCCTAGATTTTGAGATGGATACAGATATACATCTCCTGGTTATACCTTGATACCATCAGGTTGTATTCTAGGACATCTACTTGCCCCCTAAACCTTTCCCAGCCAAACTCTATGTCTTCAGGACACAAACACCACTCTAGCACCAGTCAAGTGACCAATACCCCCACTTTTGACTAAATTCATACCATCACCATCCCTTCTTCAAGTCACATAGCACCTATTGTCAATTGGGTATAAAAACACCCGGAATCCATCCCCAGGGAAGGCCATGTCCATCTTTCAACCTGTCTCCTGACCTTTCAAAATTACTATCTAAATTAATAAATTTGTCTTTTTATTTTTAAGGTAGGTTTTGAAGTCTTGCATTCTTGCAAAGGGTACTTGACTTGAATGCAGGGGTTTGCCTCAAATTCCCCCACAACACTTGTACTTCATTTGATATAATTTCAGAGCAGGCGTTATCTACTGCCTACCTTTCCAGACTGACTACACATTTTCCCTCTTCTTCATTCTATACTCAAGGGAAGGCAACCAAGTTATATAATTCTGTTGTCCATCTCTGTTCCTTTCTATTGGCTGTTTCCAATGCCTGAAATGCTCTTTCTCTTTTTCTCTTTAGCCAGAAGTCCAAGAGGGAGAAAGCATGTACAATGGGAGAGAAAATTCTAAGGATAGTGGCATTGGGCTGACCTAATAAGTTGATGTTCTATAGGGATAAATAGAAAATCTTTCACTTGAGTGAAAAAGAAATCAATTTGACCAGTATAAGATAGGGAAATCTGAAAAAGTTTAGAGTTTCTTGGTGGACTTCAAGGTCAATGTGAGTGAGCAGAGTGATATGAAAACAAGAACAAAACACTGAACTTTATACAAATTTGGGGTTCATTGAGAGGTGTGTAGCTTTCAGAAACAAGGAGGTAATTTTTCTCCTGAGAATTCAGCTTGAGTTTTATGTTCTATTCTGAGTGCCATGACTGAAAAGTACTTTGATAAGCTGGAGAATGTCCAGAGAAGGCCAGCCAGGATGATGAAGTCTTGAGTCCATAAAAGAGGAAGGCCAGCTGAAGGAACTGGCCATTGTTCAGACAAGAGGAAAGAAGATGTGGAGAAATGACAAGATAGCTGTCTTCAAATAGTTGTATGGCTATCTCATTGAGGATGGATTAAGCTTGTTCTATTTGGTGTCAGAGGGCCAAACCTAGAGCAATGGTTGGAAGTAGGAAAGAGGTAACTTCAGATTTGGATATCAGGAAAAATTTCCTAATAATTATCCCTGTCTAAAAAAGTGAAATGAGTTTTCTTGGAAGGTGGTAGATTATCCCTTCTCAAAATTCTTTAGCCATGGACTAGATGACTATTTGCCATGTATGCTATAGTGAGGATTCTTTTGGGGGATGAGTTGGACTAGATGGCCCTGGGATCCCCTCTTCCTCTCAACATCTATGATTTTATTAATGCCATTGTCCCTTTTCATTCAACTGTAATGATATTAGCCATTTCTTTTCTCTTTCTAGAATAAAATCTACCTGTTGTGAGTCATGTTATCCTGGAAGGAATACTGGATTTAAAGTCAGAAAATTTATCCAGTGAAACCTATAAGAGGTTCTATTAGTCTATCTTTCTAGCTATATACCTTTTCTGTACACTCTGTGAAGTAGCTCACTGTTATTATCCATAATGAGATTATGAGGCCATTAAAAGTCAGAGCATGAGATGGTATTCAAACATACACCAATGAAGTCCCAGATCTAAAAACTGGACATTAAACGACTAGTCCTCTCCATTGAAAATGATCTTCTGGTTAATATTTCTTTCACGAGTGAGTCAAGAGAGCACCCTGTTTGACTCACTCTT
>NC_077232.1:253655181-253667681 GCF_027887165.1 Monodelphis domestica
AATGTTTTCACATAGAAAAGTAGAAAGTCAGAGTTAATTCCAAATTAGAGGGAAAATAAAGATTAGAGGATAAATTCATATTTAATTATACCTTCAACTCGATCTATATAAAGAAGCTATTAATGCCTAAAATAGAAGATAAAACAAAGATAAATAGACCATCACTATTTCCTCTAGTAGTTTATCATCAATTACAATGACACAATCATTTTGATAAGGTGACTAAAAGAGCCCAGGATTGCCTTAGCCAGCCAACATTCTGGGCACTTACCAAGGAAGAACGAGATGGCCAAAGGCCGGATAACACTGTCCTTTTATATAGATTCAGGAACAAAATATCATGAAGACAATGTGACTTGATTATTGCCAATATTGCCTTATAAAATAGCCAAGACCTGTACAGTAGAAAATGAATCTCCAGAGGTTTTGGTATGAGAAGCAACCAAGCCAAAGCATATGAGATGCATAAATAGTTAAACTTAAAGGAACAAACAAACAGAGTTAAAATGAAACAAATCTGTCAACATTCTTATTAAAACATATTTTCATTATTAATGACCATGGAACCCACTATATTTAGATGCTAGTATCTGTTGAAGAACTGAAGAAAATTAAGATGGTTCTAAGAAAGATAATAGCTGAACCAGACAAAGTAAACATAGAAGAAACTCTGGAACTTGAAACTCTTTTAAGGGAATGTCTTTCCAGGTACCTTAAAGAAGGAAAGCTATTGACTAATTAGAAAAAAAATTCATGAGTGGTATCATTACCTTAAAAGATGAACAATAGCTACTTACTCATATAACTATTTTTTTTACCTTTAAAAAATCTTTACATGAATGACCTACATATATATTATGGAAAATATGAGAAAGGAACAGGCAAGATTTAACAAGTAATTTTCACAGACCACACCTTTATCATCATTCAATTATTTGAAAGCTATGGAGAATGCAAGGTCATAATAAATTTATTTTTTAGATTATATTTTTCAAAAATGCATTCCTTTAATTGAAAAAAAAATTAGTCTTAAAAGCTTACCTCCAATAAAATGACTGACATACACATATCGTGATCATTTATTATTCCTTGAAAAATGAAGCCACAGGAATATTTTTGATCAACAACAGTATCATAAATATCCATCAGTCAATCAATAAGCATTTATTAAGCATCTACAGTGCCAGGCATTGTGTTAAGCAAGTGAGGATCCAGGTGATTGCCTACAAAGACTGTTTGCCAGTATTTTGGAGAATGTTCTGCAGAGAGACCAAATGGAAAGGCTATTGTTTATAGATGGTGGACTGCTCCAGATGTTGCTATTTGTGAGCAGCATTGTGATTATTGTGTCAAGTCTCAGAATGCCTTTATACCTTCCTCCCCAGTGAAACCCACTGCTCCACAAAAGAGATGCCTTTAACAATCCAGCAAAGACAAAAAATGAATAAAGAACACCAGTTGTCAATTCCATCAGATATACTTGTCAGGGAAGCCCATTGAGTTTGTGTTTCTTGGAAAAGCACTATAGTAAGTTGGATTTCATCTGGAGAATTGCATTGTACTTTTCGTGATCCCCAGTTTTTCTCCAACAACAAAACCAACTTTTACTAGTTATGTGCTCTAAGCCACATTATGTGGCTGTGAATCATAGAATATCACAGACTCCAAAGAGTCAAAATTGCAGGTTATCCAATGGACAATGAAGATATGGGAGTAAGTAGGCATGAGTATTCTAGAGTGTTTTGCACCAAAATGATATGGAAGATATCATCTGGGAAATATATAATTGTTCAAAAATGTGAGCCAGGCATATCATAAAAGTCAGACTTACAGATGAATAGTCTGTTCTTTTTTAATGGTGTCCACAAATGTAAACACACACAGACATATATATATCTGGAGGTGGAGGTGGAGGCCCCTGAGACTGTTTCTCCAACAGTCTCAGGGGCCTCCACCTCCAGCCTCCTTCAGAGCAAAACTTCTCAGAGCACAACCTCTCAGAGCAAAACCTGTTAAAGATGAGATTTGAGTTGGGATTTAAAGGAAGCCAAGGAGATTGATTATATGGTCTCTAAGTCCCCTTCTGGTTCTAGCCCCAGGCTCTTAGTTCCTAAATTCCACCCATATATATATATATATATATATATATATATATATATATATATATATATATATATATATATATATATATATATATATATATATATATATATATATAGGCTGTCCCCTATTCAGTTCTCATTTCATAGTTGCCTAAGAAAATCCTTCCGAAAATCCTTCCCCTCTCAGAGCAAAACCTCCCCCTCAGTCCTCAGACCCTGCTATCTTTAAGCAACAATCTAAGTTCCCTCCCCTCAGTTCTCACATTTACCAATCACTGTCCATGTCTTCCCTGTGCCAATGGTGGCTCTAGCTTAACCCAGGACCGCCCAGAGGTCTGTGGCTTTGCACATGTCTGTTGAAGGTCATATTCTTGACCATATTCTTGAAAGTCAAATAATTAAATCTTGATCCTTTGCTGCAGCCCTTCCTAAATCCTTTTACTCTGAGTAGGGTGGAGATTGTATTTTCCAAGACCTGGTTCTGTCATTCCAAGTATCTCTATTGTATTAATTCTAAAATCAATCATGACTCAAAGAACTCCCTGTTCTATGCTTAAGCATAGGTCAAAGCCCTTTCCATTGTTTAGCAAAAGGTTTCTGTCCTAAAGTAGTCTTAGGTAGGGAGAAGAAGGATCCTCCCATGCCAAGGGGGTTCACATTCCAATAGAGTTCTTTACTATCAGCAGGAAATTTTTCCAGTATGAGATTTCCCAATGGGGAAATTTCCAACATTCATAAGTCTAAGAAATTTTAAGGTTTACAATATATAGATATACTTATTTTTATGTTTATTGGTATTTTGATATATTTTTTTTCTATATATGTTTATCTGACCAGTCCCAAGTACAGGATTTTAGAAAAGATATTGACCTTTCCAGTCTTATACTCAATATATATAGATATTTATATCTATATCTGTAGATATGTTTGTGTATAAGCAAAACTAAATACCAGCAGCTCAGAATAAAGGACCATATAATGATGGGGAAGATCTGATAGAATGAGGACAAGAACTGCGCAGAATGAGAAGCTGTGCACTGCCTCTTTGGGAAGGGTACCAATGTTAGTTGAAATCATGAATGCTTGAAGAGAGTAGAATATTATCAGAGCAAAAAACTAAAGACAAAAATCATGGAGGTAGCACTTGGACCTTGTAATTCCTAGATTCATTTTCTCTAGAAATAGTGGAGTTCAGAGGAAAGAGGACTGGAACACAGGGTAGGAGACCTAGGATCCAATTCTAATTTCAATACTTACTAGATATGTCAACATGGCCAAGTGACTTATGACTCTGAATCTTAGTTTAGTCAGCTATGGAGTATATAAAATGATACTATATTTGTTTCCTGGTAGAGCTATGAAAAAAGTACATTGTATATGTCATATTTAAGTATATTGTAGATATGCTACATCAATGGGAATCATTATTATAAATAGTTCCTGGAAGAAATCCAGATGGTTCTGAATAGATTAGCTCCAAAATGGGATGATCTAAAAGGTGAAGGAAACAATGCTAGATAGCAATTTTTTGGTTTATTTTAGTAGTCCAAAAACTGAATATCATCATTGTAATATGGCACTTGAATAAGCTATGATATCACATTCTGGATTGAGGAGGGGATAGTTTTCTGTTTTAAGTCTAGTCTTATAACATTAAAATTACTATGATTAGTTTTGGGTGTTTTGTTGTTGTTCACTTGTTTCAGTTTTGTCAGAGTCTTTGGGACTCCATTTGGAATTTTCTTTACAAATATATAAGAATGGTTTACCATCCTCTTCTCCAGCTCATTTCACAAATGAGGAAGCTAAGGGAAGCTGGTTTAAGTGACATGTCCAGTGTCACACAGCTAGTAAGTGTCTGAAGCCAGATTTGAGCTTATGAAGATAAGATTTCTTGATTCCACATTGGGCATTTTATCCACTGTACCTCCTAACTGCTCTATTCTGGGCAAAGTATTTTAGAAAAGACATTGACTTTTCCAGTCTTGTGCTTTATTCCCCTCCAGAGTACTCTTTGATCCCATAATAGTGTAATATTAAAATTAATATCATTAACTCCAAGTATTATATTTCATGAGACTTATTAATAATCACTTGAAGTAGAGGAAATAGAAAGACAAGAGTAAAGCTTGAGTAAAGGCAGCTTTCCCAGCCATGTTTGTGGGAAAAGAGAGAAACCTTATGTCCAAAACGTAAGGATGTAAGGTGAGGGCATAAAAGGGATGCTGGGAAAAGGAGGCATAGGGTACAAAATTCTAATTACACAATAGCTACCTTCTTATTAGTCCTCTTACACAACACTCCATCTTCAGTCCATGCCTTTTCACTGGCTCTTTCTCGTGCTGGAGTGTTTTCTCTTTTCACCTCTACTTCTTACTTCCCTGGAGAATAACTTCAACTCCTTCCTTGTGTAAAAGATTTTCTCTGGTCCTCCTCTAAGATTATCTTCTATTTTCACTGTTTACACACACACACACACACACACACACACACACACACACACATATACACACACAGAGAGATATAGATTTTCAAATTTGCATATTGTCTCTCCCAGTTAGATTGTAAGATGTTTGAGGGCAGGGAATTAATTTTGGCATCCACAGTGCTTAGCAAATGCCTGGCACATAGTACAGACTTTATAATGCTTATTGGCAGTAACAGTGATGATGATAATGATTGATAAACTGGAGACTATCCAGGCGAGGAAAAACCAGAATGGCAAAAGGTCTTTAGTTCATGTCACATGGGGAGAGTTGAAAGAGTTGGGGTTATATAGTTGAGAAAAGAGCTGCTGGAGATAATGGTAGTGAGATATGAAAGCTGTGTTAAAATATGTGAGAGACTTAAATGTGGAATAGAGTCCCAATTTGCCTTTGGCCCCTGAAAGCAGAAGGAGAAACAATTGATGGAGGTGAATGAGTTTTCCTTGATTTGAGATCTTCTAGCAAAGACCGTATTTGTCATTTTTAAAAATAATTTTAAAAAATAATTTTATACTGCTTAGATTTCTTTCTATACCCTCCAACTTCCTCTTCCCAAAAAGCTATTACTTATGACCAAAAAAAAAATTTAAGAGGAAAAAAATGCACAAAACATAGAAGCACATTGAAAAAACAAACCAACCAACCCTCATATTATATGTGATGATCAATCGCCATGAAATCCTCATTTTTGCCAAAGATTGAGAAGTAGTGAAGTGTCTTCTCATGTAATTTTGGGGGTCATTTGTTGTTTGTTATTTGTCATTTTACAATATTTATTTTTGATTGTTTTATATTCCTTTCCATTTATGTTGTTGCAGTCATTGTGCATATTAATTCTTGTCTTTGTTTACTTCACTTTGAATAATTTTACTTGTTTTTCTATACTTCTCTGGATTCCTAATATCTGTCCCTTCTTACAGCATTGTAATATTCCAATAAATGCTGTACCTAAAGTGGTTTTGCCATTTTTTACTCAATGAGCCTCTACTTTTTTCAGGTATGCTGGTAAATTGATTATTCAGACAGACTTGTTCTAGATTAGGGGTTCTTAACCTAGGGCTTATGAACTGACTTTTAAAAATACCTTGATAAACTGTATTTCAGTAAAACTGGTATTTTATTTAATGTGCTTAAAATCATGATTCTTAGAAGGGGCTTAAAGGCTTCAGTAGACTGACAAAGCAATCCATGATATCCCCAAAACATTAGAAACCTCTGATCTAGAAAGCTAGATGACTTCTGAGATTCCTTTCAATTCTGAAACTTTTTTGATTCTGTGAAATGCTTCAAGATTTTGTTTGAGAGGCTACAAAGGTTGGGCTATTCCTTTGTCCCAGAACAAAACTAAATGAATAAGGAGGAAAAGCCATTTTTAGATATAAAGCATATTCTGTAACTTGAAGTCAAGAATGCTTTGCTAATTTCTAAGCTGAATGATTCTTATTTCAACTTAAGTCCACTCATTCTTGTCCCATTCTTAATAGAAGCAGAGAACAGCTGCTTACCATCACTCCCACAGTATCCTTTCACATAATTGACGACCACCCCTCCCCTCCCTCTGTAAATAGGACCAAACTACTTAGTTTCTGAGAAGAGGAAGTATGGATTCAACTGAGCTGTTTGCCACCTGGAACTGCTCTTTTGATTGGAGCCAAAAGAACGCTATCTGTGAGACAGAAATAAACTCTTAGACACACAAAGAGATAAGAGGAATTCTCATGGAAGAAACTTTTCGAATGACAACGACTTACATTGGGAATTTGATTTTGATAATTTCTTCATTTAGCGAAGGAGAGTCTTAGCAATGCACATCATAATTTTTTTCATGCCATTAATGAATAAATATTTATTAGGTACCTTCTATGAGTTACGTACTATTCTAGATATTAGGGACATAAAAGCAAAAATAAAACAGTTCCTGACTTAATGAAATTTATATTTTATTATTCATCAATTCATCTAATCCAGACCCTCTGTGAATTTTGAATCCTCTCTACAATATTTCTAAAAAATTTTAGTAGGAACAAGGCATATTATTATAGAAAAATGTTCCATGTTATATAAAATTCATTTCCTTCCTCAGAATACAGTTAGTATATACACAGGTGTGAATAGAGTATAGGCAAAAATTTGCTACACAAGCATTATCTTTGGGTGTGTAACATTTGGTAGATTGTCTCAATTTCTGAAGATCTGAATATAAGAATTTTTTTTCCCCTTTTCACTTGTCATTTATCTGGAAAGAAGCCTATACCAACAACCCTATACCAACAACTCAGGAATGAATATTTTATTTTGAACCTCTTCTGAAGGACTCAGTAAAGAACAAATCAGTTTAGTTTGTAATTAGAGTTGATTCAAGTGGCATTTCTAAGATTTGCGTCCTCCAGAGATTCCCAGGATGAGTCTTCCCCAAGAGTTGCATAAAAAGCTTATAATCGAGTTTCCTATAAATGCTAAAGAAATTAGTTCTGAGCTTTGCACATAAAGAGTATCCAAAAACATTTTTCATTAATGGATTTTTTCTTCTTTGTTTCATTTTATAAAACATAACAAACTGACTGTTCATTGACTGCTGTCTTATTTGTTCCAAAGCTTTATCAAGTTCCTATTTATTCAATATGATTGAGAGGTATAAGGTTCTAATTAACTAAAAAAGGTGACTGAGTTGCCATTTTTGTAATTCAACTGTGAATCATTGATTTAGAAGAATTAGAATACAATAAATTTTAGATATTAATTTGATCATAATGATGCTAGGCATTTTAACCTAACACTAAAACAAAATGAATAATTTGATAGATATTTTAGGTATTTGTGGGCCCAAAGGATCATCATCACCAGTATTGATTATCAATATATAGAACAATTGTTAAAATATTTGGTCTGAGGTTTTTGGATGTTTGGATTTCCAAAACTCAGGAGTTTCCTGTATATAACTATTATCTAGTATGTTTCACAAGTACACACAGAAATCAAATTACACACAAAGCTGGGTCTTTCACTTTTATTTTATTGTTTTACATAGTAGCACATGGCCTTTAATTGTCAATATGGAAAGTTAACATATTGTGTAGCATGTCCTTTGTGGTATTGGAAAGAATTTATTTTCTCCAGATGTGTAACAAGCATTTCATATGCTTTTCTAGTTTGGCTGTTACCATGTGGTCATACATTCTACTAACACACACAACTAATGCCAGGTATTGGGGGTTTTAGGTTTTATTTAGCATAAAAATGGTCCAACCTAGAAGAATAAAGGTGGTCAGAACCAAAAAAAAAATAATTGAGTAGAAAGTCAAGCCATATTACATATATCCGGCTTAAAACTTGGGCCAAAGGAAAGTGATTTGCAATAATACAGCCTGGAGGCGTTAGTCTTACAATGAGGCATGTCAACAAAATAGCTTTCTCTTCTTGGTGAAATATCATATTGGGACATATTTATTTCACTTTAACTCTTCAGGTCCATTGGAAACAAAAATTAGGAGTTGTGCAAAACCAGTTAACCAGGTGGATTTACGGCATTTAGGTAAGACATAGTACTCACATTCCTGGTAATTAATGCATCAGAAAGATCAAGTATAACCCATAAGAAGTCTACTTGACTGAGTATCCTTAAGAAGGCTCTTTGGTTCCCAAGTATAGGCATTGTTTGGCTACCATTGTTGTATTTATTTTCATGTTGGTGAGGAGGGAGGATTCTTTTAATGACAACTGCAACACTTCATCCTTGGACAAGCTCCTTATTATGTTCTTTTTTTAATCCTGTGTTTTATTTCATTCTAAGTCTTTTAAAATTAGTTATCCAAGCACAGTACGCATAGTGATGTTTAACCAGAACATTACATTTAGGCAAGTGCCACAGGACCCAACCACGCTGAATAACAGAACTGACAGGCTTGTAGCCCGCCCTCTCTATCCCATTTTACAGATGAGAAAACTGAAGACCAGAGGGTATAAGTATTTTGCCCAAGGTCACCCAGACAATATTTGGCCAAGGTGGGATACAAACCCAAGTTCTATGATTCTAAATCCATTCTGCTTTTTACTTTACCACAATTGCCTCTAGTACAGTCTTTTGCTGAGTCCAAAACTGTGATGGTTTAGTTCAATGCCACGTATACTTTGGTACTCAATTCCAGTAAAATAAATTGAATTAAATTGGATATGTATCTATATCACAGACTGGTTACAAGACACTGTGGACAAATCATGTTTCCCTTTTGGGTCTCATTTTCTTCCTGCCTCAAATAAGGAGATTGAACCAGATGATATCTAAGGTTCCTTCTGGCCCTAACACCCTATGATTCAATTGCTCATTAATCTTGGACCCTATAGACAGTTAATGTCAGTGGAGTTTTAAAAATCCTTTGGACTTAGCTTTTCATTTGAGGCTAGACGGCTTCAGTTCATGAAACAATTTCAATAATTGCTTCAGATCTAGACAATGCCTTGAATATAATAAGTGTTTGATAATACTTTTATTCTTTACACTGGCATATTGTCAGCTAAAAGTACAATCTCTTCTTGTTCATGTTTCTTCTCCAAGACCACATTTTATTATCAATGTTTTGAGATGAGCCCCCAAATATCTTATAAATCGAGTATCTTTTTGAAAAACTCAAAATTGTCCATCCACAGGCATTTAAGTACTTTCTATGTGTCAGGTACTGTGCTGAGTACTGGGGGTAGGAAGAGAGTAAAAAATACATTCTTGCCCTCAAGGAATTCATATTACAACGAGAGAAATAATATGCAAACAATTATATACATACAAGATATCCATAGTGTAACCTCATAAAACATCATTAGGTCAATATATGCACTAAACTATATATATATATATATATATATATGTGCATATATAGTATATAAATATATGCATTTTTTTAAAAAAATCAAAGCAGATTTTAAACATCAGAGAATTACTAATAGTTTTTTTACTGGGGATAAGCAGTTGAGCCAAGATTGAGAGGATTAGTAGTAGTGATTGAGAAGAAATTCTGAGCACAGGTACAATCATGTCATAAGAGAGGGGAGTCTTCTTTTCTCAAAGAGTCAAGCCCTTTTGGACCAAGGGGGAAATGGACCTTGGGAACTGAATATGTATAAGACATTGGGAAAAATCCAATTTCCCTTTTGGGTCTCATTTTCATAGGATGGCCATGATGTTGGGACTCTGGTGTTGGGGGCAATAGTACTCTATGACATTGCACAGGCAAGAAGAGAACCAAGACATTGGTCTTGGCGTTATCTGTCACCACAAGAAGGAAGTGTGACCTCTCCTTCCAGGATGTAGGCTTCTAGAGGCAAATTTCCATTTACCTCATGCTACTTTTGGCTTTAATAAACATGACTCATTAGGAATTCAACATGTAATCTGCCATCTTAATTAGTTATTGTAAGGATTAAATGAAGAAACAGAGATTGAAGTGCAAACTAAAAACTGTAAACTGATATATCCAAAAGTATTAGATGCCTTTATTTTGTGGCATTGTATGATATGCTAGACAGCGCATTATGTGAGAAGAATAAGAAAGAAGGCTGGTACTTATGGATTATTCAATTGGAAAAATAAAATGATTTATCCAGATGAGAAAAAAAAATTAAGCTGGGTAGTTATAAAAAGGGTAGCTGGATCATTTCAGGCCTTTTCCTGCATAGAAGTGGTTTGGCAGTTTGCCTTATCCTGCCCTACTTCAAATGCTAGAGTTAATCAAAACAGGTGTGAGCTTCTAGGAGTTTATGGCTTGAACTAGGCTCGCTAGTCCAATAGTGTAATAATGGATGGCTGAGCCAGAGTTCTATCAACTAGAACGCTCAACACTTTAGCCTGTCTACAATGTGCAGTGATAACAGGTGTCCACAACAATGACATCAAGACCCTGTAAGACCTCACAGTGTTTTCTGACTCATCTAAGAGAGATTAAATTATGTTCTCTGGTTTTCATATTGTGTATTTGATTATATTCTAAGTCTTTTAAAATTAGTTATCCATACATTACTCTCTGTGCATAGTAATATTTCTCTAGACTATTAAATCAAAGGAAGTACCATAATCCCCAGACACTCTGAATGAAAGAGAGGTGATTGTGATGGTTCCATTTGTTTTTAAACCTTCCTTCCGTCTTAGAATTAATACTAAATATTGGTTCCAAGGCAGAAGAGTGATAAAGACTAGGCGAATGGGGCAAGTCAAAGTGACTTGCCCAGGGTTATACAGCTAGGAAGTATCTGAGGCCAGATTTGAATCTAGAGTCTCCTCTCTCTGGACCTGGCTCTCAATCCACTGAGTCACCCAGCTTCTTCCTTGAATTGATTCTTGAAAGAATCCAGGAATGCTAAGAGGCAAAAAGAGAGGAGTGAGAGCCTTTTGTGAATGAGGGGCATCTAGTGCAAAGATAGGTAATAGAACAAAATGCATGCACGGAATAACAAGTCAACTAAAATGGAAGGATCATATGGTGTGTGAATTAAATAATGGGTTAAAAAAAAAAACCTGGCAAGATAGGAAGTGTCTAGATTGTAAAGAGTTTTAAGTGCTAAACAGAGCAGTTTAGATTTGGTCTTTGGGGTAATAGGGAATCACTGGACTTTATTAAGCAGAGTGGTATGATCACACTTTTAAGAATTGGCAGTCTACTAAAGGAGTCTGTTCCAACCCATAATGTAGGGGAGGCAAAGATATCCATGAAAAGGCTGGAGCTTTATGAAAATCACTTTGGTGGCTTGGTAGAGCATGGCTGGAAATGACAATCATAGGCAGAAAGTGATGAAATCAGCTTTTGGATCGAGATCCTCTGACTCCAAAGCCAGTGAATATTTCATCCTACTCTACACCATGCTGCATTTTATAGCCATCCGCCATATGTAAGGGACATTGCAACTTAATCAGGTAGATTAGTGGGCCTAGAGTAGTCATTGTATTTTCCCCCTCCTAACATGTTTTCATCTTTCCAAACTGAATTATTGACTATGCAGTCAAGAGATGTTACCTACACAGGCAGCTGCATATACTGAACACAGTATGGTTTACCTGAACAAAGAAATGCTAACAATCTCAAAATTCAACTCTCTGCTGAGGAAAAATAGGTTTTTCTCAATGATCTTAAAAAAAAAAGTCTTTGGCTTTTGAGGGTCTGTCAGGCTGGCCCCAAGAGAATGCGATATTATGATTTAGCTCCGGAATGGCAACAACTTGAGCAGGTCAGCATGCCCCTCAGGGGTTTGAAAACATGAATCAAATGCATTAAGAGGAGATATGTTTATTTGAAACTCATCCAAATGAGCTGGGACCCCTGGATGGAAATCTCAAAGAAATGGTCTTTTTTCCGTATCCCTCCCCTGTTTTCCAATCTGAAATGACCTAGGAACATGGTGTGAATAGCCCATCTGGTGCTAGTCTTCCCGAACGGAAGCAGACATACAAACAGTGTTAATGAGGGAGAGGGGAAGAGGAGGACTGAACTAGAGAGGCATTAGGTGGACATTCTTCATGCATTTTAAATAAAGCTTATTTGGAGCTTAGGGAGAAATCAGAACTCTCATTTATGTGAAGATTATGCTTTGAATCTTTGCAAAGAGACACAAGCATGTACAAATTAATATAGGTCCCATTTATCCTTAATCCACTATAATTTATGGCTATTCGATTGTAGGAGGAACAATTACTTCTATAACATTTTACCTAAAGCTTTAGATTTTGACAGATTTAGAGTCCCAATTGATCATAAATTTTGCTTTTAGAAATACTCACAAATCTGAAATCTGTCTAGCACTTAGCATTGTGCTTGTCACATAGTAGGTACATAATAAATGTTTGTTGACTGTCTTTTTTTTTTTACTCTACATTTAGGCTGATAATTTAAAGTGAGAATCATTCTACTTAGGGGATATAAAAATAAGTGAG
>NC_077232.1:254362681-254410181 GCF_027887165.1 Monodelphis domestica
GACTTCTTAACCAAACCTTACTTTCCTCATATGAAAAATGAAATGTGGAGAGAAGGGCAGAGAAGGGTTAGATTTGATGACCTCTAAAGTCCTTTCCAGCTCAAAATATATGACCTGATAAAATCTACCTCTCTGACTTTCTAATTCATTCCTAGTCCTACTCTATAGACTCAAGCAGAATCAACTGAAACGTGTCTCTTCTTGAGAGAAGATCTGGGCTCAAAGCCCATTTCTGATGTGTACTACCTGCAAGACTTTGGACAAGTCACCTAAGCCCCTGGGCTTCAACTTCCTTATCTGTAAAATGAAGGTTCAATGTAGGATTGTCTCTCAGGTCCTTCTCAATTCTAGATCTATGATGCTCTGATTCTCTACATTCCTTCTATTACCTAATCTGAAAAGTCATCATCTCTTACTTGTTTTACTAAAAGTTCTTGGTCAAGGGATGAGTACATTCAGAACCACTCTGATCCAGCTGAACCCACAACTAATAGCCAAATTTTGTTCTATTTCCATGTTCATGCTGAGGTTCCCCCTCAATAAATCCCTTCAGAAGCTTGTATTTCAAAGCATCAAGTCCAAGATCCCCATCCTGTGGGCACTGAATTTCATCACTTCTCTCATCCTCTTATATGTGGCCATCTATGTTTCCCTCCTCTGTTCTTTATTTTTACTCCACACCACCTCAGTATGCTTCTTCCTTCCCCTAAATATTCTAGAAGATGTAGTTAATAACCTCCAAAGGACCTTTTTACATATATTTGTACAGGCTGTTCCAAAATTCATTTTTGTCCTTGTTTTTAAAGCTTAAAATGGCACTAAGACTTTTGAGATATCCTATATCACTATTTTTATTATAGCTCCTTATTTTATTATAGCTCTTCTTTATTTCCTTAAAAGATCTCCCGAGATCTGTCTTCCCCAAACTTTGCTCTACTTCCTACAACATACAGTAAAATAATACCTACTCTATTAAATGCCATTTAACCTCTATCTGCCTCAATTTCCTCATTTATAAAATGGGGATAATAATAGCACCTGCCTCCCAGGATCATCATAAGGACAAATAAAAAGACGTTTTTAGAGCCCTTCGCAAACCTTAAAGCCTTATGCTTGCTATCAAATGTCTACTGAGAGACACCATGGTATAGTGGATAAGTCTTGTGATAGGAAAACCTAGATTAAAGCCCCCCCTCAAGGAGATATTGACTATGTGATCTTGTGTATATAAAGTAACTTCTCTTCGCCTCAGGAAACTCCAGAAAACCAGAAATTGTGGAATGGGTGATGATCTTCATTAGAAGAAGGAAGTGCCTTGTAGGCACTCCTTATTCTGATGAAATCCTAAATTCAATCCCAAAGAATATGAATGAAAGAAATAATGAATGGTGGCTATGACATTTGCTGGTTGATTCTCTCATTCTTTCAGACCAAATCACAGCTCCTCTGAAATATTACGATGTGGACTTGGAAGGGAATTCAAGGAGCTACTGAATTTCTTCTTGGATGATCAGAAAAACTCTGCTTGAATCAAGCACTATTACACAGATTGCCAGCCTTATGCCAACATCCCTTCGTGCCACCACTATACTCCCATACCCTAACTTCATTGTTTCTCCAGAAAAAGAGGCATCATCCCCACGACCATCCATGACAACACATTCCAATACCGCAAGCCCTAAATCTGTGAGGTGGAGCTGTAACTACATTAAGACTTTTGGGAACATCCTGTATTTATAGGGATGGGCATGAGCACAGACATGGGCATAGGTATATTACATGTATATGCATGTGCACATATGTGGGTGCATGTAACATATATAATACATATTGTGTTCCTGGTTTAAATATTGATGCACGCTCTCCAGAGTTAATAGAGATGCCTCTTCTGGCTGGCTGTTGGAATATAAGCCAATCAAACTATCATGGAGACACGGGGCTATTTATTTTGGTGCCTTCAAATGATGTGAAACTAAGAAGTTCTTTCATTTCCAAAGCCTTATTAAAGGGCCAATAAAGTCTCTCTATCACATTAACCTTCACTTTTAGGTCTCTGGATGGTGGCTGTAAAGCATGCCAGTCTTTGGATGAACAAACAGTTCACAAACAGTTTTATGAGAAGCAGCTTTTGCAAGAGGGCCTGCCTGGTAAAGAAATGGGAGGGGCTGTTACTTATGGCAAAAGAATGTCAGAAAGCACATCCAATCAGGCAGCATGAGAAATGAGATATTTGTATGGGATGAAGCGCCTGTTTCTGCTCTTTAGAGGGGAAATGGGTTGAGGGAAAAGCTGCCAAAAGGGAGAGTTAGAGGGGACAAAGAAGTGAGAGGCACCTTAACAACCATGAGAACAAAAGCCGCCCCTTTGGAAAGTTACCAAATGCCCTTAATCTAAGCTTCACAAACGCATCCCACCACCCCCTCTCGGTATAGAGTAGTGTTTCTGATGGGCTAGATACGGATGCAAATGGCATCAAAAATTCCATCCAAACTTTTAAACTAAATATATTAAATATTTCTAAAATAATACATATGCCTTTGTAATGTATACCCCTTGAATCTGAGCTCCTTTCCTAAATCCACGCAAGGAATCAAAACCTTTTTTATCCACATATTAGATAATCTTTCAATATGAAAGCATTTTTCCATATACTATAGGTTAATGGAGGGTATTTTCCTATTTGATTCCATTCAATCTAATAGGAACTTTTAAGGGCCTACTATGTGCCAGGAATTATGACAGGCAATGTAAAGATAAAAACAATATAGTCCCTTACCTCAAGGAACTTAAAAAGCATGAAATTATGATCATTTGGAAGAACTAGTCAAAATAGTTATAAAATCATAGAAGAAGAAGAATTCATTGGCATAAATAATTCATTTTTCTTCATCCCTTGACTCATTGAGCAATGATATTTTGACCTGTCCCTTTACATATTTGTCCCTTTACATATTTTTAACATCTTATCTTCAGAATAAACTCTCCTGAATGCTACTACTTTTTATTCTCTTAAGGAGTTATTTTGAAAAAATCATTAAATTTAAATCATTTATTTTACATCATTAAATAATTTAAAAATCATTAACATTAAAAATGCAAATTTATAAATATGAAAAACTAATACTAAAAGAGTCTTTTAAAATTAGAAATTTTATCAAATAAGTAAACTTGTTACAATTCAGTTCACCCTTTTAAAGCATGTTTGAAGTAGTAGAGCAGGAGTTCTTAACCTGCTTTGGCAGCCTGGTAAAACTTACAAATACCTTCTCATAGTAATGCTTTTTAACTAATAAAACAAAATACATAAGATTCAAAAGGAAATAAACGATTAAAATGTAGCTATCAAAATATTTTTTAAACAATTCAATTCTCACAGAAAAAACTTCATGAAATTATGAAGAGTAAAATGAGCAGAATCAAGTGAACATTATATTATATACATCAATAAAAAACATTTGAAGAATGACCTTTTTGTGCTCACCTTCAGAGAAAGAATTGATAAACAGAAATAAGTAAACATAATTTTATTTGCACATGTATCTTTTTGTCAAATGATGCCTTCTCTAAGGCAGGGGGCAGGCAGGAAGGGAGGAAGGGAAGGAGTTAGTTGAGTATTTTAATATAACAAATACATAAGTGAATTTTAATTGTAAAAATTCACGAATCCCAAATTAAGAACCCCTGCCTACAAATACAAAGATAGAAGGCAAAATAATTTCTATCCTAAAGGAGTTTATATTCTACTGGGAAGATGTAAACACAGACAAATATATAGAAAGTAATTTGAGCTGAAAGAGAGAGAGTCTAACTATTCAGGAAAGACTGCATGATAGAGGTAAGCTGAGAAGGTCCTTAAATGCTTGAGCACTGAGATATGATCTCTCCATGTGGAAATAGAGAAGAATCTAGAGAGATGTTGGAATATGTATAGACATTCTGTAGCTGGTTCTGGTCCACAAGCCACTGAAGAGAAGCCACTTGGTAATTAGTAATTTTTAAAGCAGTCTCAGTCTGTAAACTGTTAGCAATAGAAAGGAGATTACAAGCATTTGAGATGAAGGAATCATTGGGTCTTTAGAAAGTGCAGACAAAAAGTATAGATAATTCTTTCTAGAAATCTGGCAGTGAAATAAAGATAATGATAACTGTGGTGATATAGGCAATATAGCTTAAGGAGTTGGGTCAAGCTATAAGTTGTTTTAAGGATGGTAGAGACTCAAGCATGTTTATAAACAATATGGAAGGAGCTTTTAGAAAGAAGCTGAATATAGAATCTTAAATTACAGCTGGAAAGGGCCTCAGAAGTCATCTTGTTAGTCCATCTCACTTTACAAGAAACTGAGACCCAAAGAGGTTACGGGATTGGCCCAACATCGTAGAGATGGTAAGTGGCGGAAGTAGGATTTTAACACAGGTCTTCTCAATCTAAAGCCTCTTTCCATTTTCTAACATCGCTTCAATGAACTGCATCACTCATGTTCAAATTGAAAGGAGCCTTGCTGATCCATGTATTGACTTAGAAAACCATAATCTACCATTTTCTACATCATATGGTATTGCTATTTATTTCATTAAACATTTCCCAATTACCTTTTCATCTGTTTCCAGCCTTTGGGAGTTTTGTCATGGATCCAATTTGTTATGTTACCTCTATGTTGGAGTACTTCCTTGAAGATAAATGATTGAGCAACTCCCCTGCACTCCATTTCTGTCTATGAACAGATATTCCTGAGTCCTGGTAAAGGGGCCCTCCATCACTCATCCCAAAGTGAATGGTCCAAAGAATTTGTTGTGCTATTAAGTCCCAGGGGCTGTGTGAGGTGCTAGCTATTCACTCCTTGTGCTTTGGCCATCTCTTTCACAACCTCTCTATTTTTCTAAAAAAGTTACACACACACAAATTCTGAATGTGAGAACCATAACCAAATCAACCACTAATTAACTGCCATTAGTCTTGAGTTTGTTTTTGTTGTTGAGTCCTTTCAGTGTTGCCTGACTCTTCTGGCCTCATTTTGGGATTTTCTTGGCAAAAAGAACTGTTTGCCATTTGTTTTCCAGCTCATTTTATAGATAAGGAAACTGAGGCAAATTAGGTTTAACTTTGTCATGCAGCTAGTAAGTGTCTGTGACTGGATTTGAAATCAGGAAGAGGAGTCTTTCTGATTCTAAACCCAGTGATCTATCTACAGTGTCACCTAGCCTCCCATTTCTGAATGGAATGTATCAAATCTACTCCTCAATAGACCCATTTGCCACCCCTATAACTTTACAGAACAAAGTGCCCTTATCTTGCCACCATGCCCTGTATGTTGTTATCTTCTCCATCAGACCATATGCTTCCTGAGGGCAAAGACTACCTTTACTTTTTTATTTGTATCACTAGTTTTTAGACTAGTGCTGAACACTTAGTAAACATGTTAATTTTTTTCATTTATTTATTCATTAATTCATTTAAAGATAAAAAAATAAAAGAGTCCTTGCTTTCAAAGAAATATTCTATCCACCCGAGCAAAGGGGAACTTGGCAATGATTCACTGGAAGCTCCTTTCAGGTACTTCAATTTTTTTTCCTTAAAATAAAAAGATTCCACATCAGTATATTTGTAGTTTTATTTGGGGGTTTTGCTTCTGTATGAGTTTGCTCTTATAACAGTGAACAATATGGAAGTAAGTTTTGAATGATAATAAAAAGAACAAATCTATTGTAAATTACATTCTATTATAATAAATTTCATCTCCATTAATTTTTCTATATTTTTCCCAATTGGACCTACTCTACCATTTGTATAGGTGAACTTCTGACAAGGAAAGTACCTCTACAGGATCTGGTAGTACCAATTTCACATAGGTAGTACCTATTTATTTTCAACAAAAAATTAAGTGAGTCATAAAGGCTGCAAAATGTGGAAGGACATTATGGGGAGTAAATATTAAAACCAATCATTGCAAGATATCTTTACCAACTATTCCTATTCTAATCTAGATTTTATATAGATTAAGTATTAAATAGAACTAAGTATAACTAAGATGAAAGGCTGTAAAAGTCAACTTATGAGATTATTCAAATGGGAATCAGGAAAAACATGTCCTACAATAATTACTTGTGAAAAGTTTAACTGACTTGAGTTATTTAAGTAATGCTTGTTTGACCTTTACCCACACTTTATTACATAATAGTCAATAATGGTGAAATAGCAGCACATATGGGAATATGCACAAGTCCCAAACAGCAGAAGTCGATTAGTTGCTGGAAATCACGTGGCATTTTAGTCATACACCTTATGAAAACACCCAGCCACCTGCTTAACCATATATTCATGACAAAAAACAGAGTTCACAATCTGATCCCCAAATATAAGAGCTTTTCCTAAAATTCACCCTGGAGGATCAATAGCATGAAGGTAAGTGGACAGTCCTGATATCACTAAACAGGCCCCAGCATCAGATGTAGACCATCTACAATACCTTGGAAATTTAACATTCAGAAGCATATTCCTTGAGCTGGACTCAAAGGGCATGGCGTTGGGAGTCAACAGAATGTCAAGATTTACACATTTTCTTCAGAAACCCTGTTCAATTGTCACTTGGAATTTCCTCTGACTACTCTAAATTGCATACTTCTGGAGAAAACCAATCAATAGAAGGAACATAGATCTGTCCATACTCAAATCCTGGATTTGTGTAGACAATCTCTCCTGTGTATTGATTTAAGAAGTATTTCTAACAGTTTGGGGTCAGAATGCCACATGACATATTTTGGCCCTTGTGGCTTTGGGATAAATTTAAGGAACATTTCCTAAGTCCCTCAACAGCCTCTTGTTCTTTGAAGAGAGCAAATGTGTGTTTGCTTAGAGTCCTTGGTTAAGGCCTTGCTTTCCTCTTTTTCAGGCTCCTTCCCAGATGGCCATTAGCCTAGCCTTAAACTCTACATATTCAGAACGAAATGGTGGCAGCAAACCACACTCAATTTCCCCATGGTCAGTCAGAGTAGCTTGGACTTCCTTCCAAAATTGGGTTCTACTCTTAGAATTGTGTACCTTATGAATATTTGATAGGGTGAAGTTACTAACCAGATGGCAGCACTGCTCTTCATCCTTTAGCTAGGGATCACAAAAGTTGGGAAGGAACTTCCTTGAGCTCTGACCAGAAATGCTTGCCATAATTTGGAGAGTTACCACAGAGAAAAGCTACAAACACAAAATGGATAAAGTCAGCCTAGAGAAAAATTTTAAGTCATTCCATTTTTCCTTTATATAACAAAATGCAAATAATTAGAGAGAAAATTCCCATTTATCCCCCAAACTAACAATGACTCTCCTTACTCTCCTTCATTTCCATTGTCTTCACCTCTGTTTTTCCCAAAGAGGTAGAATAAAGGAATGCAAAGATTCTTAACCTGGCATCTATGACCTTTATATAATTTTCCATTATGTTGATAACTACATTTAATTGGTTTCCTGTGTGATCATAGGTATTATATTATATTCACATAAAACAATGGTAGTAGTAGTAGTGATGATGGTAGTGATGGTAATGATGATAGTAGTGGTACTAGTGCTGGTAGTAGTAATTATGGTGGTAGTAGTAGTGGTACTAATGGTGTAGTGGTAGTAGTAGTAGTAGTAAATAAATCTTCATAAAGGAGTTTAAATTCCTATTAGATAATACACACATATTACCCATATTATATGTGTGTGTGTTTTATCTACACATAGAGGTAACATCACAATTCAGCATGGAAGAGGGATGTGTATAAAAACAGCTCTAGCACTGGAAAAGACTCTTTCCTCTTTTCCTTTGCAGGAACTCTGCGATCTCTCTCCACTGGAGTTTCTCTCAGCATCCTCCAAATGCATGAGTCACCCAATGGTCATTCTAGTAGCCCACTTCCTGCCCTGCTACCATAATTTACCTCTAAGACTAGATGACTGGAAGCAGTAGGACAATGACCTTGGAAGTCTGCAGAGGCAACCACAGCAAAGAGATCAACTCATCCTGAGCTGAAATAACTTAGATATAAAGATCCCTGGAAACATTCAATTATGTCTAGCCACTCAAGTGATCCTCCTGGAGATCTCAAAACACTACAAGCTCCTAGAAATGCCTGACTAACAGGAGAAATGGGGAAGAATTCATGAGCTAAAGCAAACCGATAAAGTTCACCTCATCTGACAGAAAGTGCTATTAACCAAGTTTATTCTTTATAAGCACCACTATTTGAGCATTTGAAAGGAGAACTGACACTGGCAATACATTAGGAATTATTTAAAACTCACTAGCATGGACACCAGACTATCTGGCCCTTGCTTTCAGCTGGAGAAATGTACAATAATAAACTAAGACCCATTAACGATGCCCCCACCCCAAACTCTCTTTGTTGATGCTACCATGGGTAACATGTTAAAAGGGAAAGAGAAGGCAAATAGTTTTTAAAATTAATCATTTTTTCCTACTTCACAATCTACAGTTTCAGGCTTCCCCCCACCCCCGAGATTTTAAAATGAAGTCAACTTGGTGGTCTCTATTCCAACTCTGGGGAAAGTTCTGCATCTCCAAATTAGAACACCTGATTCTGCAGAATTTGACACTTATCTGCAGCCTCCACACAGAAGAAATGTAAGGTTTGACATGCATGGAAATTAAATTATCTCTTACCCCAGAGACAGGTTGTCCTCCCAGGTCAGGGTTACATTAAGGCCAAATGAAGGAGCTCACATTTCAACCAATTCCGCCCAAGCTGTGAATAGACAGAGAACACATCTTTTGGGGTCCTTGACAGTCGGCTACATTTTCTGTACATCCATCAAAAAAATGGAAAAGAACTATCAAGTGATGTAGCTTTCAGGGAAATGTGTTGCCATGGAAAATTGGGTAGCTGTCTTAAAAGTCAAGAAGTGTGACTCAGAGAAGAATGAGGCTCCCATTAGTTTTCAGCAGTAACTCAAAGGCACTGAGGTACTCATTACAAAGGTCTTTGCTGGTGTTGAATAAGAGTAAATACTTTTGCAATACAAAAACAAAGTCTGGCTTTGCAGCAAACAGAGGTTTACTTTGTTGTCTCCTCTTACAATTTGCAAATGGTGCCATAACCAAAGGGAGTCAAAGAACTAAGGATTCACTATCAGGGGTATCACGAAAAGAAAGACCCTAAAGAAACTAAAATAAATGTCTATACAGTGAGTGGATGAGAATCCATGGTTGGTGTTATTCTCCAAAATATTAGTATATTCTGTGGAACTAAAATCCATTTGTTTTGGACTCTCAGTTATAACCCTAGTTACTGAAATGGATTTGTGTTACTGGACTAGTGTGACACAATTGTTTCAATCCATGGACAGAAACTCCTCTGCTAAGTTAGAAATGTTGATAATGTTTAAAACAATGAAATCCAATATTTAGCACCTACTATGTGCAAGGAGCTAGAAACACAAAGACAAAACAAAGTTTTTTAAAAAATCTTTTCTCCAAGAAGCTTATACTTTTACTCAAAAGATAATATAGTAATAAAGATAATAAGTATACAAAAATTGTATACAAGAGCATACAGAACAATTATAATATAAGAAGTATACTAACAAGTGGCACTATCAAGCAGGGTGGCACAGATTACCAGGCCTAGAGTCAAGAAAATTAATTTTTTTAAGTTCAAATCTGCCCTCAGACACTTATTAGCAGTGTAACCCTGGGCAAGTCACTTAACTCTGTTTGCCTCCATTTTCTCATCTTTAAATTGAGCTGGGAAAGGAAGTGGTAAATCACTTCAATATCTTTGCCAAGAAAATCCCCCCTAAAGGGGTTAAGACGAGTCAAACACATGACTAGAAAATAACTGAACCAACAACAATAAAAAGATTCCTGAGTATTTGGCAATGAGGGGCATAGTTGGATCAGCTGTTCCTAGCAGCAGCATATTACACTATGAGAAACTAATCAATCAGCAAACATTTAAATGTTTACCATGTGCCTGACTTTATGTGGAGTATGTATGAAGAAACTCAATACAAACTTGATCAAGATCTTGCTCTCAATGGCGAATCCACTAGGGATGCAACATAGTCAGGGATAAGTGGCCAAAGTGTCCCAGTTTTTCTAGACATCTTAAGCTTTTATAGCATACAGCAGGCACTCAATAAATTCTTGTTGGCTAAGGGACTGGCAGTGAGAGGTTTGTTTAAAACCATTCAGAGATGAATTAACCTCAGAAAAGTAGTATTGTAGGAGGGGAGGGAGGAAAGGGAGGAGAGAAAAAGAAGGGGAAGAAGAGAAGGAAGAGGAACAGGAGGAGGAGGAAGAAGAGGTGAAAGGGAGGAGGAGGAGAAAAATGGAAGAGAAAGAGAAAGGGAAGAAAGAAGAAAGGGAGAAGGAAAAGGAGAAAATAAAGGAAAAGGAAAAGGAAAAGGAGAAAGAAGAGAAGTAATAAATAAATAGGATCATGGGACATTTGAGCTAGAAAGGACCTGAGAGATCATCTGGTCCCAATTCTTCCCTCTACTGAAGTCAAAAATAAGATGTAGACAGGCAAAGTAACTTGCTTAAGGCATAGTGGTATCAAAATAAAGAATAAATTGCAAAGGATCTGGATTCAAATCCTGACTATGCCCTTTATTCAGTTAAGTAGCCTCAGGTAAATCACTTGACATTTCTGGCCTTTAGTTTTTTCATCTTTAAATGAAGGTGTTGGACTTCTAGGTCCCCTCCAACTCCAAATCTCTGATCCTATCATCTGGGTAAAATTATCTTTATGTTTAAGTTTTCGAAGCAGAAATAAACACCATATATATTAAAACACAAGTTGTATGGTAAATCATTTAAAGAATTTTTAAAATTATCTTTATCCCTCAATATATATTGGATATATATTGAAGATTCCAAGTTTCACATTCTAACCATTGTGCCACCTAACTGGCTACTTTTTATGCATATGCTATGATACCTGGTATGTATGTACAACATAATACCATATTATCATAACAGAATAAAATACATATATATATACATATATATATCTATATATATATATGTATCTGGATGGGGGAGATAAATTGAGACCTAGCTATAGAGGTCTCAGAATTCATACTAAGGATTTGGCATTTCATCCTGTAAGCACAAGGAGTCAGGAGGTTTCTCAGCAGGGGAGTGCCATAATGAAAGCCATGTTTGAGGAAGATTAATCCAGTGATGATGGGTAGGATGGATTGGAGGGGATTAAAGAGTGAGTGCTTGGTGAAAAAATGGAAACAGAAGGTGTAGACTACTTATTTCAAAAGAGTGGAAATGAAAGAAAGTACAGGCTCCATGGTGGTAACAAGATGGGTAAAGGTCAAATCAAGGCCCCCCATTTTTTTTAGCCTAAGGGAGCTCCATGCACATTTATAGGCCCAAGAAAAGGAGTTTTCTCAGGCAGAACTTGAAACTCAATATTTATAATGTGGAAACACTGATGGTCATCTGTTAAAATCAAATCCTGTCCTGATAGTAGTAAATAGAGTGTAATTCAATAAAAATACACATTGGTAAGTATATTCAAGGAGTTGTTTAGTTGTAACTCAAGGGGTTCAGTCTTTCATTATATAGAGAGAGGAGGAGTGGAGAACCTCCCTTCTCAAAGTGGGGTTCAGGGGAGACAGCTGATGTTTAAGGTTGGCTCAGAGAGAGAAGAGGGGGTTTTGAAGATTTCCCCCCTTCTGCCTTCCCTCCTTAGCTAAGGCTGCTCTCCCAGATTTGCTCTTGTCCCTTTTGTCCCCCCTCCACTCCTCAAGACCAAAGGGTTCCCCTTGATCTGTTCACTCACACTTGTTCACAGCTTGGGGAACAGATAACTTTTAATGTCAACTCAATCAGAGTAAATAAAAGAATAACTAGCAGGGAAAGAATGGGAAAGGGAAGTGGGGAAAGAGGGTCCTTGTCTCTATCTAAACTCTTTCCCCTCCCTCCTTGAGTTTGGGGGGGGGGGGGACTCGGGCCTTGGCAGCCTGAGTCCCCTGAGAGAAAGTCAGGTTGACTCATCCTGGATTTGGCCCCTTGGCCACAGTTCAGACTCAGGACAACAGGAGCTGAAGTAAAGTTGGGCAGAGATTTAAAATGTCTTTCTCAGGTTTCCTTTCAATTAGGAAATGTTGGGGGAAAAGATTTCCAGTCACCAGCAGGAAAAGTGGATAAGCCTCAGGAGAAAGTCTTTTTTCCATCTTCTCTCTTCAACTTCTCAAGACTGAGAGCCCAACTCCTCTACCAGTCAGAGTCTTCTCCTCCTCAAGATTCCAATCCCTTGGGGCCCCTCCCCCATTGAAGCGATCAGTTTCACACACTCTTCAGTTTGGCACTTTTTCTTTAGTGCCAGCCTCTGTCACATAAGATAGTCAAAATGACAACTGATGCTATCAAAGTAGAGCCTGAGGAGAGGATCTTAACTTATGATAACACAATGGGGAAAAAAAGAACAATAAGTGTTAATAATAGATTTTTTTTTTGGCCTGGCTCTCACTCTACTAAACCATCTAGATACCCCCAAGAGTGAATAAAAGTTAATAGGGTCGTTGTATCCCTAAGATAAAGTCCATATATCTTTATTTCTCAATATAAAGGAAAGAGAATGGAATCAGAAGGCTACAGGCTAGTAAACTTGACTCCTATTGCTGGGACCATTCTAGAATAGACCATTAGAGAGATGGTTGACAAATAGCTGAATTAATTATAAAGAGCCAGGGTGACTTTATCAAGAACAAGTCATGCCAGGATAATCTCATTTCACTTCCTGGATAAAACTGCTAGCTTAATAGTGAGGAGAATTGTGCTATAGTTTTATCTAGATTATAACAAACCTTTTGATAAAAATGTCATCCTATTCTTGGAGAGATGAAGAAACCTGGATTATATGAATCCACTAAGAGGGATTCAGAGATAGTTGGATAGTTTATCTGAAAGAGTAGTTGTTAATAATTCAATGTCTATGGGACAATAGATCTCTGGCATCTGTGCTTAGCCCTATGCAATTATACATTTTTATCAGTGCCTTTTGTTCTTAAGTTGTTTCAGTTATGTCCAACTGTTCTTCACTGCATTTGGGGTTTTCTTGGAAAAAAAAATATTGGAATGGTTTACCATTTCTTTCTCTAATTCATTTTAAAGATGAGAAACTGGGGCAAACAGGGTTAAGTGATCAACCCTGGATCATAAAACTAATGTCTGAGGCTGGATTTGAACTCAGAGACTTCCTGATTCCAAATCCAGTGATTTATTCATTGTACCTCCTACCTGCCTCATCAAAGGTGGATAATGGCATAGAAGGTACACTCATAAAATTCATAGGAACAAAGCTAGGAAAAAATGGTTAACTAAATGATTATCGTGATCCAAAAAGGTCTTGACAGGATCGATCATTGGAATAAATATTAAAGATGAAAATAAAGATAAATGAAAAATCTAATACTTGGATCAAAATAAAATCATCTAAAATGGAAGAGGCATGAATGGGTAGTTGGTCTTCTAGAAGAAGGTCCAGAAGTAATAATAGGGAATTATAAGCCTAATATGACTAATAAGTGTGATGCAAAAACCAAAAAGCAGCCATCTTGGGCTTCTTAAGCTTTAATAGGTTGGGCATCAATTCTCCGAATAAAAGCAATAATCTCATTATACTCTGTCCTAGTTAAAATAAAATAATAAAAAATCTTGTGTTCTAATTTGGGCACTTTGGTTTAAGAAGTACTAAGTCAAAAAGTATCTAAAAGAGAGCAATTAATTTTGCCAATAGCTTGTTTAATTATATATCATTTCATAGAAGTATCCCAACAACTCTGATTTGTCCCTAATATATATTTAATTATACAAAAATACATTAATTAATTATTATTATTAAATTATTACATTTATATACAGTGATTTTTCATTTATTTCTCAATTGGTGGGAAGATACTTTGTTACCATGTCTTTGCTATAGCAAAAAATAAAATTCTATTCTATGAATTCAAGTACAAATGGGTTCCTTCTTTCTCTTTAACTATATGGCTAGTATCACTGAGCATGGTTATATGCTCAATAATAATCCACGGCTAATATGTATTGTTTAGTAACTATTAGGGTATAGTTCAAAAATGCTTATAGAATTATTGATGCAATTAATTCATAAATCTGCCATCTGGTAGGTAAGATGAAACACAACTTAAAATAAATCTGAGGTTTCATATCCCACATATCAGATGGCAGATTTGTGAATTAATCACTTTCATTCAAATGTTCCACTCACTTGGATGATTTTGATAGCCTTCTAATTGGTCTCCTTAGTTAAGTCCTTCCCCATTTCAGTCAAAGTGGTCTTGCTTCATTTGACTACATGAGTCACTTATTCAAATAAATTAAAATGGCTTCCTATTTCCTCTAAGATAAAATGTAAATTCCCTCATTTAAGTTTTAATACGTTTCACAACATGGCACTAATTTATATTTACAATTTCATTGGACATTACTCCCCATCCCTTGTTCTTTGATCCAACCAAACTAATATTCTCCTTCAATGTGTTCCCTCCTGACCTTTGGTTAATAGAGTCCCTCTCTTGATTTAAGATGTAGTTCAAATATTTCATTATCTTCCACATGAAGCCTTTCCTGACCACCCCCACCATCCCTTGTACTTCCCTTCCAAGCTACCTTACTTTGTGTATATTTGTATTTATTCACATTCTGTTTATGCTATGCATATTTTTATATGCCCCAAATTAGAATGAAAGTTCATGGCTAAGAAAGGTGGATTAGTAGAGCAGAATACATACAATGTAAAAATTAAATTATATCTCTAATAATAAAAATATTATATTTCATGAGGTTTATTAAGGATCATTAGAAATCAAGGAATAGAGGAAACAAAATAAAAATCACATGCCCATGGCTGATTAGCACATTTAAAATCCCCACACTTATCTTACCACTATACTTGCTCCATCATTGCAAAGGAAGAGAGCTTGGGAGGCTTTACTGCCAGTTAAATACCAATTGTGATCTCACCAACGTGGAGATTCAGGAGAGATTATAGGGAATTCTGGGAAATATCAAGGACTTCTGGGGATTGAAGGCTAGGGTTCAAAATCCCCATTTATACAACAACAAACTTGTAAATTAAATTGATTATAGTTAACTTGTATTTTACAAAAGTAAAGATGCAAGTTTTAAAGACAACACTTGATTATTGGGCTAAAATTGCTGGGAAAACTGGGAAGTAGTCTGGCAGGAATTAAATCCAGACCAATAACTTACATGATTTACCAAGGTAAGATCAAAATGACTACATGTTCTAGGCATAAATGGAGATATCATAAGCACACTGGAAGATCCAAAAACATATTATCTATGAGATTTATGGATAGAAGAATTTATGAATAAACAAGAGATAGAAAGAATTGTAAGATATAAAATGGATAATTTTAAATATATCAGATTAGAAAGATTTTGTACAAAGAAAAGTAAAGTAGGCAAGATTAAAAGGAAAGCAGTAAGTTGAGGGAAATTTTTATAAATAGTTTCTCAGATAGAGGTCTCATATCTCAAATATATAGAAAACTTTGTCAAATTTATAAGAATATGAACCATTACCCCAATGGATAAATGGTCAAAAGATCTGGACAGTTTTTAGATGAAATGAAGAGATATATATCTATATATATATAACTGTGAAAAAATGCTCTAAATAATTACTAATTAGAGAAATGCAAATCAAAATAACTCTGAGATATCATCTCACATCTACTTGATCAACTAAAATGATAAAAGGCAAAACAAAAAATGTTGAAATGAATGTGGAAAAATGGAGATACTAGTATGCTGTTGGTGGAATTATGAATTGATGCAACCATTTTGAAGAACAATCTAGAATTATGCCCAAAGAGTATAAAACTGTGTATATCTTTTGACACAGCAATACCACTGGTAGGTTTATTTCCTATAGTGACCAGAGAAAAAGAAAAAGAATCTATATTTTCTAAAATATTTATGGTGGTTCTCTTTGTGGTGACAAACTGGAAACTAAAGAGATGCCTGTCAATTTAGCCAAATTAATGGATAAATTAATTGCAGCACATGCTTATGATGGAATTCTACTGCACTGTAAGAAATGATGAACAGGTTAATTTGGGGAAAACATGGAAAGACCTATGTGAAATTAGGAAGAATGAAATAAGCAGAACCAAAAAAACATTATATACATTAACAAGTCAGAGAGTGATCTATATATCTGTAGCAGTTGGAATTAGTTTCTCTACTAGAAGTATTATATTTTTAGAGATTTATTAAAGATTAAGAATTAAAGAAAATACAAAATAAGAAAGCATGTGCCTAGGAGGGCCGAATGGCCCATTCACTTACACTACATCATGAGAGACGTGTCTTCTTGGAAGTGGAAGCAGGAAGAGAGCCAGTAGGCTTTACAGCCAGTTTAAATAGAAATTTTGATCTCGCCCAGGTAGGGATCTCAGTGAGATTAGAGGGCATCTTGGGAACTAGAGCAAGGACTTCTGGGGATTGAAGTCCAGGGTTCAAATCTCCATTTTTACATGTCCTCATTTGAGCGTTTGGGAAAAAGAATTTCCCCAAAGGATTATGAAAACATCATCAAATTAAAGATTACAATAATTTGAGGATAAGAGGAAAAAAAAAACAAAACCAATAATTGCTAGATGCATTGACAAAAAGTCAGATAGGGGGCAATCCCCTTTGGCATGAAAGTATAGATACAAATAAATGTTCAATCAACCACACCCAAAGTTCATTCTTGATCTTCTTGTGCAGCTAATGGTCTGGAGGCCTCTTCTTGGTGTCTTCTCCAAGCAGTTCAGTTTCTGGATTCAGAGAGGTATCATGCTTCTTTACCTAAAATTCTTCTCAACAGGAATTTAAACTTTGCAATTTAAAATAATAATATTTTTGCATTTCCCCATTAAAAGGGTGACTGAAAAATACAGGATCACTTAGGGATGTATGGCTGAGGTATGAGGTACATGAATCAATTAGCAAGAGATGTTAAAAAGACATCAGAAAATCCAAATTAAAAAAAAAAATATCTGTATTCTATTGCATTTTGCTGATTGTTTTGTTTGAGGTTCAACTTTGTAATTTTAAGTTCATATATTACTGCATTCAATACATTTCTGTTATACTGAATCATTTTAATGTACTGGATTTTAACTACTGTTAAATTTTGTTGCTTTTCCCCTATAACCATACTCTACAAACATTATTGAATAAGCCCATATAAAAAGCAGCTTCTCTATTTTTGAGTTTGTAAATTGTCACATAGAGGATAGATGGACTCCATCAGAAAAGTGCTACAACAACCTTTGGAAAATTTAAAAAGCTAAATATCTCAAATTGATTTTAAGGGTTCTTTAGACATGATTTTTAGAGGTTTTCTTAACAATCTTTGGTCATTTTTGCCTGTGCCTAACACAAAGTGTAAGGCCCATTCTAGTAGCTGAAGTGAAATACAATTATAACCCCCAACCTTCCCGCATTTCTAAAAATGTGAATGGAAGTTGGGCAGTTAATCCCAGGGCATTTGTACCCCTAGGAGCCTCCAAAAAAAGGAGCACCCCTCATTTATAACTCTTCAGCTCACTACTTAACTTCCACCAGAATGATATCTAGATTTCTTGCTGATGTTCTTAACCCAAAATAAGTTTTACTTTGTTTAAAAATATGTTTACCAAGGTTGAAAGATTTGCTATGATTGTAAAAATTGTGACAAATATCCATCAGTTCATAGGCTTTTTAAAAATGCCATACAGCAATTTATGTGAAATATGATAGTGGATTTGTTTGCTATTGTAATTAACTGGGCTTTTGAGAATTTTGGGGATATTGATATCTACATATTTGTAATACTGTTCTTTATATAAAAAAACAAAACCTTGTGAAATTCACAGTAGATCATGGCCAGATATGAAGAGGAAATGGATCTCATTTTTGGTGAGAAAGCATTGTATTCTATATTTTCTTAGCTGACACAGTGTGTCAATGATTATAAGCTACATTTTTGAATTTTTAAAACTCTTTTATTATATTTTTCTTGCGTGTGCAATATAATATTTAAGTTTTTTTTTCTTCTCCTTTTTATATTTGAAGCACATGTCACCAGTATTAAAATTTTTCTTTAACTTTTTGATTTTGCAGTACTCTAAGTTTAAAATACATTTGCTATAATGCCAATGCATGCCCCAAAAGCTTGAGACTATAAAAATGATGCCACTAATTGTTTAAAAAAATTATGGGACTTTGCTTAATATTTCTGTCTGATTCCAGGACAAGATATACACAAAAGAGCCAAGCTGCACAAGAAGATCAATATTGAACTTTGGGTGTGGTGGATTGAACATTTATTTGTATCTATACTTTCATGCCAAAGGGGACTGCCCCCTAACTGGCTTTTTGTCAATGTGTCTAGCAATTATTGGCTTTGTTTTTTTCCTCTTATCCTCAAATTATTATAATCTTTAAGTTGATTATGTTTTCATGATCCTTTTGGGGAAAATCTTTTTCCCAACAAGGATCATACGGTGAAATGTAAAAATGGAGATTTGAACCCTGGACTTCAATTCCCAGGAGTCCTTGGTAGCTTCCAGAGTTCTCCATAATCTCAGGTGAGGTCATCACCTAGGCTGCGAGGAGAGAGGGGTTTTTAAACGGACTCCTCTTTCTTCTCTCTCTCTCTTCCTGCTTGTGTTTCCAGGGACACAGGTCTCTCATGATGTAGTGTAAGTAAATGGGCCATTCGGCACTCCTAGGCATGTGCTTTCTTATTTTGTATTTTCTTTATATTTTTAATCTTAATAAACCTCATAAAAATATAATACTTCTAGCAGAGAAACTAATTTTAACTCCAAATATCTAACTCCAGAGAAAGAACTGAAAAGTAGAAAAAAGCAAGACATAGTTTCATATAGACATATATCTTTTTGTCAAATGATGCTTCTTCTAATTGGTGGAGGGAAGCAATTACTTGGATATTTTCATGTAATAAATAAATAAATTTTAATTTTAAAAAGAGGAATAAAAGCTCATTTCAAGTAGATATTCCTCCCCCCTTCTCATCTTTGCATCCCCAGAGTTAAGCATAGTACCTGTCCCTTAATAAATGCTGATTAATTAATTCTTTCATCATGGCAGAAGCGTGCCAATGATATTAATGTGACTATACCTAGAAGAGCTAGTCCTATCTAAAATGTGACAAAGGAGACAATAAGCCCAGGAAGGGCTAGAAATCATTTCATAGATTGTTTTTATTTAATGTTATATTAATTCTCTCCACTTTTACATTACAGAATCTTCGAGATATACCTCCACCAAAAATGGTAGCTTTGTTGCCCTGACATGGAGAAAAATGTTTAGTAGATATGTATAAATATAGATCAATATGCATCAAACTTTTTTTTCTTTTTATATATGCATACAACATAAAATAGCAAGGTTACATATATTTTTATACATATATGTGGGTAGAGATACATGTATACACATAAAATGATCATATCTGAAAGTGTTTATAGCATTCTCTTCCCATAGCCTCCACCTCTCTTTTGAGAAGACACAACTGTTCTCATGAGCCAAAATTGGACATTACAGCTAATCAGAGTTCAGCTTTCTTTCGTCAGTATCCTATTTCAATAGGAAAAAAATCATAATAATCCCTTTAACTATGTACCAATACAACCACACCACATCAGACATAGTAATTAACAGTTACTGTTTATTAAGCTTTTAACTGTTTCTAAAGACATATGCTATGTTTTTCTTAAGGATCAGGGGTTTGTGGGACTTTCAAGGGGAGTGAGCACCAATAGAGAAATCTGCAACCCTTCTTAGGAACTTCCAAAGTCAGTTAGTGGAGGGGAAAAATATTGAAGGTTATTGACTAACAAGTTGGTAAATTGTAATCCTGCCAACAGCTGTTTCTCATGGAATTACATTGTTATGAACTGACAGAAGCAAAGACTGTGGTTTAGTTAAATGGAGTGAACATCTCCTAGAGTATAGAATTACAGAAAGGATTATCTTCCTGTTAAAAAAAACACAAAAAAACGACCTATTCTAATCACTTTGGGCATCTAACTAAACTTGCTGGCTTCAGCAGGTGTAATCTGATGGCAGCCTTATCACCTGGATGTCCCTGGAAGGAAAGAGAGAACTCTCAGACTTTGGGCTGGCAGGTCAACTACAGTACAGTATCTTGGAAGGGCATAATAGAAAAGTACAAGGAACCTATTCCAATGCTATTCCTCATAAATGGTTCATAAGAGCCAAAGATTTTGTTGTTGTGTTGCCAGGGGCTTGTTCTCCCTAAAGGACGGGCTTTCACAGTGGAATTTCATAGAGATGATAGCCTGACTACAGTAATCTCAAAGCAAAGGATGCCTTACCAAGAAAAAACAATGTCCTTTCAAGCTTAATATATAATTCCTTTTATACTATCTGTTTTATGTTGAATGTATTCATTCATACTCGGAAGAATAAAAATTTGATTGCAATAGAGAGGGGGAATTTTGAAGGAAAACGATTATTTTTAGAGTGCAAGTAAGGAAATAAACAAAGCAGAGGAGTCAACTTTGCATCCCAGAGGGAGAAATGAAGGGATCCATCCCAGAGCCCCAAATCTCTCAGGTCCTCCAAATTTCCATTCTCATTGAGCAAAACCTCAGGAGGAATCCCTGGAAAGTCCAGGAAAACCATGATTTTTTTTTCCTGACCCACCCATGATCACTGATACACAGAACTAGTTGATGAATAGGGAATTTAAGAAGCAAAGATAGTAGTGAGTTTGCTATAGAAAAATGCTGGGGTATACCTCCTCCCATTATGAGGAGGAGGTATCAGAAGAGATTAGGATATCTAAGATGAGAAGGAAAAGGTGAAATTCTTCAGGCTGAGTAGTAGATACAAATAAAAGAGAAACCTGGCCCCCTGAGCCAAGAAAAAAAAGAAAAGAAAAGAAATCCCTGGCTCCCAAGATCCCAGGATTATATTTAACAGGATATCATATTAAAATCTGTACTGGATTATAAATTGCAAAATTATTTTGATTTAATCATTTGTGTTTTAATTGAGATTTTGCTTGCCAATAGTACAAGAAAGCCCCAAATGATTAAATAACCTTGGCTCTGGTTGAAGGAGTCAGTGCTCAATGAATTGACCAGTTGGAATTTGTGGGACACTAATGATCTGAAAGTATTGGCAATGATCTTCTTTCTAGGGGCCTGTAGCAATTAATCAATACATGTCTTGAAACATGAAACTTTACTCCCTTTATCTTTACTGACATTCCCAGGGCTAAATCATATATTGTATAACCCCAGAGACAGTCTCTCAGCACATACCAAAAGACAGGGATGAGAAAGGTCATCAATCTAATGCTGGACAGACCTTTGGAAGTCATCTCATTTATGACTCTCATTTTACAGATAGAAAAACTGAGACCCAAGGAGGGTAATTGACTCATCAAAGGCTATTTATATGGCAGAGATGGTATTTGAACCCAGAACTCACACTCTTTACACAGAATTATAATGTCTCCAAAATTTGCCTCTTATTGAGGGGAGAAAGAAATTCATTATACCCTGAGGGAGGAACAAGTTCTTTGTGAATAAAATCACTAAATAAAGTAGAGTCACATTCCTTAAAGAAAAATTACCCTTTCCCCCCCTTAGGAAAGCACATTGAATATTCAGAAGTTTAACTTGCTTCCATTGAGTGAAAGCTAAGAGGCCATTTAAATTAGCACATACCCAGGACTGAAAAGTAATCAAACTGGTGCCAAAGAAAATCACAGGATGGTCGATACAGAGTTGGAAGAGAATGTAGAGGACATTTAAAAGACCCAGCTCATTTTACAAATAAGAAGACTGAATCCCAGAGGGGAGAATTAGCCATGGCACCAAAGGGTCACATACAGCTAGGGGGGTACAGTAGAGTATCAGACCTTAAGTCAAAAAGACTCAATTTTGTGAGTTCCACTTTGGCCTCAGACACTTACAAGCTATTTGATGTTGACCCTGTTTGCCTCAGTTTCTTCATCTCTAAAATGAGCTGGAGAAGAAATGACAAACCACTTCAGTGTCTTTGCCAAGAAAATTCCAAATGAGGTCACAAAGAATGTCTGCATGGCTGAAACAACTAAACAACATCGAAGTCATTAACTGAAGGTCATTAACCATGATTTGAACCCATATTCTCTAACTGCCAAAGTAGAGCACTTTCCACAGCTCCCATACTTTCTCCTATCCATCAAGTTGCCAGACCAAAAAAAATTGATATTCATAAGTGTATTATATTAATTTCAGATAAATATATTTTTCTTCAGGAATAAAGCCTTTCAGAAAGTAAAACAGAGGGCATAGATGTATTAGGTCAGGTTGGGAAGGTAGGAGTCCCTGTGGTTCCTTGTTGGTTTTTTACAACCTATAAAAAGTCAAAGTCACTTTGCAATTTTATGGCAAAGGTCTCTAATTTTTGCATAAGTCAAACAGGCACAAGGGAATTTTGCCTTTCTGTGGTAAAGGTTCTCTCTTGTAGAATTCCAACAAACTAAAGTTCATCCATTCAAACTGGCAACTCCAAGTCTGCTATCCCTTAATGTAGGGCTAAAGTCCCTACACAGTCATGCAGAGTCCTTGGAAGCCCCAATCCTGCAGGTGTTCTTAAGGCAAATCTTCTCAAGATCTGACAATATATAAAAGAACAATAAAATGAGCATGGTTTTTTCAGAAATTTAGCAGCAGATGTGTTTTCTCCAAGTGACCCTATTAGAGGGTAAGCTTCTTAGCAACAAGGAATCTGTTTTCTATTTCCTTTGTAACTCCCCTGATTTACCTGACCCAGTTGTCTGCAGAGTTGGCTCAATTTGCCTTCTTGCTTGACTGATTGAAGGGTTGGATGTGATATTATAGTTATTAACCAATTAACCAGTTATGAGCCAGGCAATGTGCTAAATGCTAGGGATATGGACAGTCAAAAACAGCCTCAGCCCTCAAGGCACTAACATTTTAAAGGAGAGACTGCAAAATGCACACAGAGTGGACACCTTGTAACCTTACAAGGATTTCAGAAGATGAAGAAACTGCCTGCTAGAAAAGGTGAAATTAGAGCTGGGTTTGGAAGGTATCAGGGACTCTATGAGACAAAGTGCATTCCAGGCTAAGAGAGGGCAGTACCAAGGTTTTAAAAAAAGAGTTTTGGACTCATACTCAGGCAGATCAAATCAATGACCCTCTCCCCTGCCATTATGTATACATATATTTTGAATCAATTTAAATTAATTTAGCACTTTGTGCTAAGAGCAGGGGATACGAGGATCAAAATGAAACAATCTTACATTCTATCAGGATTTGATGCACATGTACATAGAAGTATAGACAAAAAAATTTATTAAAATGAAAACAAGGTCATTCTGTTCTCGTTATTCTCTTGTATACTCGTACTTAACCTTCTTCTTGAATATATTCACATTTAACCTTCCTCAGCTTCCTAAGATCATAGCATCACAGATTTAGAGCTGCAAGGACCCTCGTGTATCATGGAGTCTGACCCCTTCACTGTACAGATGAAGAAATTGAGACCCAAAAAGATTGAATGACTTGTCCAGGGTCATAGTTTTCCAAAGAATATGAAGCAGAATTAGAACCTAGAGTTTTCTAACTCCAAGACCAGCTCACTATCATCAGTTAGGTTGTCAGTTCTCTAAAGTGAAGGCACCATTCCTTGGCCTGCCCAAACAATGTCAAAGGAAATTCCATTTGTACTATGGCTATCTATTCAGATTTAAGAGAGCCAAATCTAATAGGCTCAGAGTCACACACTTGATTTTCAGTGGCCCAGTATCTCAAGTAGCAACATTCTGGTGGATGTTGAGTCAAGATGTGTATTACTTCTATCCCCAAAGGCTAAAGTTTTGTTTTTTTTTTCCTTTTCCTATACCACTTTCTTAAGGGAACTCAATTTCTTGTTGAGAGTAAATCCTACTTGATGGATGGTCCTGAACAGGAGTTATGTGATCTTTGGCCTTTGTGTGATAGAAAACATTTTTTGGAAAAATACTGTCCTGAATAATCCATCATGAAACAATCTTCCAATTTATCTGTTGTGACTCTGGTCTTCCAGCACCAACATAAATGTGCTTCAGATAATGTTAGCCCTAGCTCAGAGGAAATTCTGTATTTGGCAATCCACCCAGCACTTGCCAGCTGGAATTCAGCCCCCTTGAACTAAGAACACATATTGGAAACCAAGGTCCAAATAAGGGACAAGCTATTCATTGAACATTGACCATATGTAAGGATGCAGCAGATGTGGAAAGACTGCTATGGCCAGACTCATATCATAAGCAGCAAAGGATTGAGAGGGATTTAAATTGCCCTGATTTTGCAGAGGGATCTAGTGGGATCTGGCCTCCTCCATACTGGTAAAATTTTGTTTTCCCCTCATGAAGTGGCCACATCACTCAGCACACTGCTTGGTTTCCAGAAATGTTTTTTGCAGGTGAGAACCAACAGTAGGGAAAGCTCTTGCTTAGTTAGAAAACCTCTAGTTTTCATTTGAATAATATCTGGCATGTTGGATGCCATACTTTAATTTTGGCTACCACTTCACAAACTTAATACGGCCAAACTGTGGGTGTGGAAGTTATTTGATAACTTAAAGTACAGTTTTTCTGAAAGTTCTCTCTTCCCTGTCCTTCAAACCACCTACAGCAAACAATCTGTTTGCAATAATAGCAGGCATAAAGTCTTCCCACTCTCTCCCAGCAAAATGAACAGATACTCAGAATTGCTCTGTTTACTTTGCACCTGAATTCCACTTTGCTGAGTTATTTGAGACATTCATATTTCCAGGGAGGGATCCAATTGATGTTGTAGCAGATGGCAAGGAATACAAATGTCATTCATTCTCCCATTAACTTATAAGCAAATATGTACCCAGTTTCTTGGGCTTCTTAATTTTTTTTTTCAAGAATAACTAAAAACCCTTCCAAGAAAGGCATACCCAAACAAAGCTAAAACCAGGAGCTAGAAAGAAATAAACTCACAAAGAATACCACAAACTACAAAGGAAACAATAAAGCCTTTAGTGACTCAAAGCCTTTGATGTTGAAGAGCTGATTAACTAATTAAGGATTCCAAGCACTTTGGAAATATCAAACTTTCTATGAAGGGCAATATTCTGAACTTTGGGGATTTGAGTCACACAGAGATGCTCTTTCCAGACTGCCTTCTCCAGATTAGAACCATCAGGGATAATTCTGACCCATTGAGCTGATCACATTGTCCAGGATGGGTCATAGAGCAGAACCTTCATTTATTATGTGATTTATTAATAAGTGCTTACAATTTACTGCATATAAGTGACTCAGTAAAATAACAAAGCCAGATAGCTTTCTTTCTCCAACATAAAAAATAAATTAATAAGCATCTCCACTCTTGACAATATTAGGAGGAAGAAACTTTAAAAAGAGGGAGTTAAAGGGGAGAATAGCGTGTCAATAAACATGGACTACTGGAAGAAAAAAGGAAAGAGAAACAGATTGGGGACAGTTAGATGTCTCAGAGGATAGAGAGCCAGGCCTGGAGACAGGAGGCCCTTGATTCAAATCTGACCTAAAATATTTCCTATTGTGTGACCCCAAGTAACTAATTTAACCCCAATTGCTTAGATCTTAGGGATTTGGGCCTTGGAACTGATATTTAATAGCAAAGGAAGGAAGGAAGGAAGGAAGGAAGGAAGGAAGGAAGGAAGGAAGGAAGGAAGGAAGGAAGGAAGGAAGGAAGGAAGGAAGGAAGGAAGGAAGGAAGGAAGGAAGGAAGGAAGGAAGGAAAGAAGGAAGGAAGGAAGGAAGGAAGGAAAAACAAATCCTTTGACACATATACTGCTGACCTTAGAATTTAGAAATCTTGCTGAGACCTTACAAATCTTACACCCTGTGTAAGAACAGGGTGAGCAAATAAATCTATTTCTCATATTTAGCCCTTTTCTATCTTCACATTTGTGGTAAGCAAAGAGAGATAGGGAGAAAGAAAGCCACTTCGATCACATATCAGAAGAGTACCCCAGTAATTGTCTATCAATATGTCCTGTTTCTTGACACACTCATTAATATTGGTTCATCAGCAATTTGGGTGACTTACAGAGCATAAATACTCATGAAGAAAAATGGAAGTTCCTGGAAGACAGGGTTTTGCATTTATACCCTAAGCACAATGCTTAGCAAGCAATTGGACTTAACAAAAATTAGTTGATCTATGAAGTTTAGGAATAGTAACAAACTGAGTGTGGTGATTAGCTCATTTGGACATAAGACTAAAATTCAAAATGACCTGAGCAAATTGGAAAAGTGATTAATTACTGGCAAGAAGAAACTCAATTGCAATCAAATAAATATCACAAAGAACAGCTAGAGTGATGAAATAGAAGGAATTACTTAGGCATTGCTATGAATCATAAGCTAAATTCAAGGGAGCAGCACACTGCTTGATTCCAAAGGCCAACAAGATACAGGAATGCATTAACAAGGACAGAACATGCAAAAGTCATGAAGTAATTTTCCCACCAGGCATTGGTCAGGCACTTATTAGACTATTATATCCAGTTTGGGATCTTGTAACTTAAGAGGAATAAGAAGACTTGGAGCAGGACAAGAGAAAAAGAACGAGAATGACTAAAAGTTTTGGGGAAACAACTGTAGGGGAATTGGGATTCATGAAGAAGAAAATGCTGAAGTACTTGAAAAGTGTTCAAAGAACAAGCGACATCTTTTCCCACATAATTTGCATATATCTAAGGGCATACTCCCAATTAAATTTATGACTTTGTAGCAGTCTAACATAGACTTTGAATCGCCAGTGGAAGAAAGAGATTCATTGAAGGCTGAACCTAGTCATATACTTTTTTGAAAGACTTGCTACAGAAAGATTTGGTTTCTCGATAGCCAAAGTAAAATATAAATTAATTGTACTCATTTCTGTTCAATTTGATCCAACCGATTTTATAGTAAATGCTTCCAATGTACAAAACAGTGATAATCTCTAAAGAGAAAATCATCAAAGATTAAAATGGGAGACTGTCTCTGATTATACATTCTAATAGGTATGGTAGGGGCATATCAGTTAAAACAGTCAGGTATCATAGGATCACAAAATCAACAAACATTTATTCAGCACCTACTATGTGCTTGGTGTATGCTAAATGCTACAAGTAGAAAGGATAAAATAATCTCTACTTTCAAAGAGCTTACATTATCACATGCTAAATAATGAATCTTAGTTGGTATTGATGCACATCCTGTGAGTAACTATTCTGTGGGTAAATAATCTATTCATCATGTTTATATAGCCATTTTCTATTTATACCACCCAGCCTTTCAGAAGATGGGTATCCTTTTTTTTTAACCTATCTTTCCTTAGAATACAGTACTGGTGGAACAACCTCCAGGAAGTGATGCAGAGTGAAAGGAGCAGAACCAGGAGAACATTGTTCACAGAGACTAATACACTGTGGTACAATCGAACGTAATGGACTTCTCCATTAGTGGCAATGCAGTGTTCCTGAACAACCTGGAGGGATGTATGAGAAAGAACATTGTCCACATCCGGAGGAAAAACCATGGGAGTAAAAACACAAAAGAAAAAACAACTCCTTGATTACATGGGTCTAGGGGGATACAATTGGGGATGTAGACTCTGAATGAACATTCTAGTGCAAATACCAACAATATGGAAATGAATTCTGATCAAGGACACATGTAATACCCAGTGGAATTGCACATCAGCTATGGTAGGGGAGGGGAGGGAAGAATAAAAAATGATTTTTGTAACCAGGGAATAATGTTTGAAATTGACCAAATTAAAAAAATTAAAAAAAAAAAGAATCCAGTGATGGATTCACTGTAAAACTGTCATTTGTATGGTCACATCTGTGAAGCTGGAAAAGGTAAATATTAAGTATGGGATGAATTAATGTCAAAATGAAAGTTCCCCATCCAATAATTCTACATTCTAACTAAACATTGAGAAGACTACTTTTCTAAATATATAATAGCCAAATTGGGCCCTCATAAACTAGCTTCACCACTTAAGTTGTAGATTATTGCAAAGAGAAACTGAAAATGTCAGAAATTGTGGATTCAATAAAGATAGCTTGAATCTGCAAACAAATAAAAAAAAGTAAAGAGAAATCAATCCACATATTTACCCTACATCTTTCTTCATTCACCTTCAAAGATAATTTAGTCCAAATGAGTAATGAAGGAGAGGCAGAGTTAAAAGATGGTGTCTTAGAGGCCTCCGCAAACCCTACCTAACCAATCAAAAACACAATGCTTTCAAGGGGACTAAAAACCAAATCTAACAACAGAACAGAGCTAGAGAACCCTCCTCCTGTACCCAACTTAAAAAGTATGCCCCCTCCCCAAAAGCCTGAACTCTAGAACATATGGGTATAAGGGGAAGGAAGAAAGAAGGTCCCAGGACCCCGCCCCCACCTAGAGCCTGAGTCTTCAGCAGTGGCTGGAATCTCTGGGCAGCCAAGGGCGCTAGTCCAGAGGGAGAACCATGCCAGCAAAGCTGTGCCAAGCTCAGGGCTTAGAACACAGGCAGCATAGAGGCAACTGGAGGAGAAACCCAGAGCAGGCAGCTCAGTCACAGCCATATTGCCCCCCCACACACACATTTTCTGGAGGTTTTGGCCTCAGGGCACAGCCAGCTTTGCAGATCAACTCCACCCTGGCACAATCTCATAAATGGGGCAGATAAGAAGCCTTCAGAAGACAGGGAAACTCAAGTTCCAACAGCCCTCTCCCATAAATTGATCAGAGAGCCTTGCTGACTGAGCTCCAAGGGCAAAGGTTGCAACAAACTATAGGCAACAACCTTGACAACAGGGCAGGAAGCCCAGCTGGATCCTTTTCAGCTTCTGCTGTCAGCCAGGGAACATCAGACTAACCTAATCAAACAACAGAACAGAGAAGAAGCCCCTTCAGGGCAGAACAGTCCAAATTCACAAATCTAGCAAAAAATGAAAGGATCAAGACTACAGGAAACTATGGGGGAGGGGAGAGAAAGGCAGAAATATGAGTAAACGACAGAAAAAGAAAAAAGAAATTACAATTGACAGTTTCTGTCCAGGCAATGAACAAAGAGCAAATGAAACAGAAGAAGATCAAGGAACACCAAGCAAAAACACAGAAACTCCAGTGAATTGGACACAGGCTTTAAGAAAGACTGAAGACAACTGGGAAAAGAACTTAAAAATCAAAATAAATCATCCAGAAACAAAAAAATAGTGTCTTGAAAGCCAAAATTAATCAGTTTGAAAATGAAGCAAAGGAGATGAAACATCAGAAGGAGAAGGATGACCAAAAATCCAGGGATAAAATTCAGTTTTTAAAAACTAGTATACAACAACTAGAAGGAAAAGATTTCAAAAGGCAGCAGAAAACTATAAAACCAAATCAAAAGAACGAAAAAATTGAGGAAAATATGAAACATCTCATCCACGAAATGGAAGCTTTAGAAAACAGGTCCAGGAAAGACAACTTAAGAATTATTGGTCTACTGGAAGATCATGACAAAAGGAAAAGGCTGGACATCATTCTACAGAAAATAATCCAAGAAAATTACCCTGACATTCTAGAGCAATAGGGGAAAGTGGAGATTGAAAGAATGCACAGATCAGCCCCTGTACTTAATCCCCAACTGACAACACCCAGGAATGTTATAGACAAATTCAAGAACTACCAGACCAAGGAAAAAAAATATTTAAAGCTGCTAAGAAGTCATTCAGATACAATGGAACTACAGTTAGGATAATACAGGATTTGGCTGCATCTACACTGAAGGACCAAAAGGCAAGGAATATGATATTCTGGAAAGCAAGAGAACTAGGTCTATAACAAAGAATCAACTACCCCGTAAAACTGACTATATTCCTGCAGGGGAAAGTATGGTCATTTAATAAGATAGAATATTTCCAAGCATTTGTAAATAAAAGACCAGAACTTAACAGAAAATTTGATGCCCAAGCACAGAATTCAAGAGAATCACCAAAAGGTAATTAAGAAAGGGTAAAAAAAATGAAAAAATAAATTTTAAGGGACGCAATAAGTTAAAATGATATGTATCCCTAAAAGAAAAGAGGTCATTGGTAAACCTTAAAAATTATTATAATCACCTATGTAGCTAGAAGAATTATACTTAGAGGGAATAGTGACAAACTGTATAGGATGAAAGGACAAGACATATATATGTATATTGTGAAGATTGAATTAGGCTCTCCCCTGATTGTAACAATGAGGTACTTAGCTCTTCCTTGATTGTGAAGATTAACTTGTAATCCCCTATTTTTGGATTTAATTCCCAAAGTATGAGCATGGTACTTAAAGTTGAGTATAGAGATCTGTCTATTTTTAGATTTTAATCCCCCAAAGCATAAGCACAGTACTTAAAGTTGAATACGGAGATCTACCCATTTTGGATTTAATCAAAAAGGTACAAACACCCATCTCACACATTGAGTGGGAGGTCTGTGACCCATGTGTGAAAGAGTGGATAATGAATCAGAATTGAATGACAGCCTTCTGTGGGGTCCTAGAAGGGAGTGTCGACTGTGATTGGTAGAAGTAAAGATTAAGAGAAGTGACACAAGAAAAAAGATCTTTAAAAGAGAGCGACAAGGGCCTGAAGTGACTTCTTCTGGAAGGTCTTCTGGAAGTTCAACTTGGACTTCCACTTCTGCTCAAGTTCTACTGGTAGTTCTAGTAGAATGGAGAATAATTATTCATTCAGAAGAGTTCTAGCTGGAACTGTTTTTTTTTTCCTAGTGACCCTGTTCCTTTGAAATGACATATGGTGAGTGTAAGGCTGACTCCCTTTCCCTTGGCCTTTGTGGAGGCACCGGAATCTGGAGAGGCCCATCATCTTGAGACTCTTTTCCCTTGCCTTGGCCTCTGAACTCTTGCCTGGCTCAGAGGAGGCCAGTGCAGCTATCTCTTTTTCTTCTCTTTCTCTCTTCCTTAATATCTTCTCTCTTTATTGTAAAATAAACTACCATAAATTCCATTCTGACTTTAGTAATTCATTTGGGATTTAGTAATTAAATCTCTGGCAAACAAGTAAAATACTATTCAGTCCAACCATAAATTTAACAATCTAGATATATGTATATAAAACTAGAAGTAAAAAAAAGAGGTTAATATTGAGAGAAATGGGAAAAGAAACAAAATGGGGTGAATGTATATGTCATAAAAAAGCTCATGGCAGGAGTAGGGGTGAACACTAATACACTGGAAGGATATGCATTGAAATTGACTCAAAGAGAGAAGACCAATCAAATCCATTGGGGCAGAGAATTGATTTGCGCCCTATTGAGTAGAAGGGTAACAAACACAGACTGGTGGGGAGGGAAGCAATACAAAGAAGGGATAGTGTGTGGGGGGGGTAGTCTAAAAAGACCCCAAAGAAAAATAAGAGAGGAATAAGAAAAGGGGGGTAGAAAGGGAAATAAAATGAGGGTGGGAATTAGGTAGACTGATTAAAAACAAAATGCTATTGTAGAAGGAAATCGTAAAAGAAGAAAGGGCAGGACTAGGAGTGGAAACAAAAATGTTGGGAAATACACAGCTGGTAATCATAACTCTGAATGTGAATGGAATGAACTCACCCATAAAACACAAGCAAATAGAAGAGTGGATTAGAAAACAAAAGCCTACCATATGTTGTCTACAACAGCGGTTCTCAACCTCTCAATTTGTAGCAAGGAGAATACATAATGCATATCAGGTATTTACATTCCAAATCATAATTGTAGCAAAATTACAGTTTTGAAGTAGCTTAATTTTTTGGTTTGGGGTCACTGCAACATGAAGAACTGTATTGCAGGGTCATGGCATTAGAAAGGTTGAGAACCACTGGTCTACAAGAAACACACATGAGGAAGGTAGACACACATAGGGTAAAAGTAACCAGGTAGAGCAAAATCTGTTGGGCATCAACTGAGAAAAAGAAGGCAGGGGTTGCAATCATATCAGACAAAGCCAAAGTAAAAATAGGTCTAGTTAAAAGAGATATGGAAGGTAATTGCATCCTAATAAAAGGCAGTATAGACAATGAGGAAATATCAGTACTACACAAGTATCCACCAAATGGCATAGCACCCAAATTTCTAAAGCAGAAACTAGTGGAGCTCAAGGATAAAATTGATAAAAAAAAAAAAACTATACTAGTGGGAAACCTGAACCTTCCTCTATCCAAACTAGATAAATCAAACCAAAAAATAAATAAGAAAGAGGTAAGAGAAGTGAATGAAATCTTAGAAAAATTAGAGTTAGTAGATATATGGAGAAAAATAAATAGGGACAAAAAGGAATACACCTTCTTTTCAGCAGCACATGGTACATTCACAAAGATTGACTATGTATTAGGGCATAAAAACATTGCAAACAAGTGCAAAAGAGCAGAAATAATAGATATGACCTTCTCAGATTACAATGCAATGAAAATAATAATTAGTAAGGATATATATGGAGAGGCAAATCAAAAATTAATTGGAAATTTAATATGATTCTCCAAAATAGGTTAGTTAAAAATCATAGAAACAATTAATAATTTCATTGAAGAAAATGACAGTGATGAGACATCCTTTCAAAATCTATGAAATGCAGCCAAAGCAGTACTTAGGGGGAAATTTAAATCCTTGAGTTCATATATTAGCAAATTAGGGAAGGCAGAGGTCAATGAATTGGGCATACAAATTTAAAAAAACTAGAAAGTGAACAAATTAAAAATTCTCAGGAGAAAACTAAATTAGAGATCCTAAAAATTAAAGGAGAAACTAATAAAATTGAAAAAAGGACTACTGAATTAATAAATAAGACTAGAAGCTGATACTTTGAAAAGAACAAATAAAATAGACAAAGTACTGGCCAATCTAATTTTAAAAAAGGAAAGAATAAAACCAAATTAACAATATCAAAGATAAAAAGGGAAATCTCAACTCTAATGAAAAGGAAATTAAGGCAATCATTAAAAACTACTATGCTCAATTACATGGCAATAAATATGGCAATCTAGGTGATATGGATGAATATTTATAAAAATATAAATTGCCTAGATTAACAGAAGTAGAATACCTAAATAACCCCAAATGAGAAAAAAAAATTAACAAGCCATCAAAGAACTCCTGAAGAAAAATCCCCAAGACCAAATGGATTCACACATGAATTCTATCAAGTATTCAAAGAACAACTAATCCCAATATTATACAAACTATTTGAAAGAATAAGCAAAGAAGGAGTTCACCTAATTCCTTTTATGACACAAAAATGGTACTGATTCCAAAGTCAGGCAGGTCAAAAATGGAGAAAGAAAACTACAGATCAATCTCCTTAATGAACATAGATTCAAAAATCTTAAATAGAGTATTAGCAAAAAAAACTCCAGCAAGTGATCAAGAGGGTTATTCATTATGATCAGGTGGAATTTATACCAGAAATGCAAGAATGGTTCAATATTAGGAAAACCATCCACATAATTGACCATATCAACAAGAAAACTGACAAAAATCACATGATTATCTCAATAGATACAGAAAAAGCCTTTGACAAAATACAACACTCATTGTTTTTGAAAACACTAGATTCTAGGGACTAGAAAGTATAGGAACAGAAGGGCCTTTCCTAAAAATAATAAATAGTATATATATCTAAAACCATCAGCAAACATTATTTGCAATGGTAATAAACTAGAAGCCTTCCCAATAAGATCAGGAGTGAAACTAGGATGCCAATTATCACCTCTATTATTTAATATTGAACTAGAAACACTATTAGTTGGAATTAGAGAAGGAAAAGAAATTGAAGGCATTAAAATAGGCAATGAGAAGATCAAGCTATCACTCTTTGCAGATGATATGATGGTCTATTTAAAGAATCCTAGAGAATAAGCTAAAAAGCTAGTCGAAATAATCAACAACTTCAGCAAAGTTGCAGGATACAAAATAAACTCACATAAGTCATCAGCATTTCTATATATTTCCAACACATCTCAGCAGCAAGAATTAGAAAGAGAAATTTCATTTGAAATCACCCAAGACAATATAAAATACTTAGGAATCTATCTGCCGAGACAAACACAGGAACTATATGAACACAACTACAAAATGTTCTCCACACAATTAAAACTAGATCCAAACAATTGGAAAAACATTGATTGCTCATGGGTAGGACAAGCTAACATAATAAAAATGACAATCCTACCAAAACTTATTTACTTATTTATTGCCATATGCATTGAACTACCAAAAAAACTTTTACTAAATTAGAAAAAACCATAACAAAGTTCATTTAGAAGAATAAAAGATCAAGGATATCCAGGGAAATGATGAAAAACAACGTGAAGGAAGGTGGCCTTGCAGTATCAGGTCTCAAACTATACTATAAAGCACTGGTCTTCAAAACAATTTGGTACTGGCTAAGAGACAGAAAGGAGGATCAGTGGAATAGTGACCTCAGTAAGGCAGTCTATGATAAGCCTAAAGATCCCAGATTTGGGAACCAAAACCCACTATTTGATAAAAACTGCTGGGAAAATTGGAAGACAGTATGTGATAGATTGGGTTTGGATCAACATCTCACACCCTACACCAAGATAAACTCAGAATGGGCGAATGACTTGAATGTGAAGAGGGAAACTATAAGTAAATTAGGTGAACACAAAATAGTATACATGTCAGATCTTTGGGAAAGGAAAGACTTTAAAACCAAGTAAGAATTAGAAAAAATCACAAAATGTAAAATAAATAATTATGATTAAATTAAATTAAACCTTTTTTGTACAAACAAAACCAATGCAACCAAAATTAGAAGGGATGCAAAAAATTGGGAAAAAAATCTTTATGACAATAACCTCTGACAAAGGTTCAATTACTCAAATTTATAAAGGGCTAAACCAATTGTACCAAAAAAAAAAAAATCAAGCTATTCCCCAATTGACAAATGGTCAAAGGACATGAATAGGCAATTTTCAGATAACGAAATCAAAATGATTAATAAGCACATGAAAAAGTGTTCTAAATCTCTTATAATCAGAGATATGCAAATCAAAACAACTCTGAAGTATCACCTCACACCTAGTAGATTGACTAACATGACTGCAATGGAAAGTAATGAATACTGGAGGGGATGTGGCAAAGTTGGGACATTAATGCATTGCTGGTGGAGTTGTGAATTGATCCAACCACCTGAGGGCAATTTGGAACTATGTCCAAACAGCACTAAAGGATGGTCTGCCCTTTGATCCAATCATAGCACTGCTGCTTTTGTACCCCAAAGAGATAATAAGGAAAAAGCCCTGTATGAGAATATTCATAGCTGCACTCTTTGTGGTGCACTGTACCTTGGAGAGACTTGAATCTGTTCTTTTTAGGAGCAGAGTTTTTGGGTTATTTTGCCATTCCATAAAGGCTTTGTTCTTTTTGTTCAACAAGTCTTCAATAGCAGTGTTGTTCTCATTGAACCAGTCCTGGTGGTTACTTTGCTTAGGGCCTAGGACTGCCTTTGATGTTTCCATCACTGTGTCTCTGAACTGGTTCCATTTCTCGGTTGGACTTCCAGTGAGTGTTTCCTTGACAGACAGCTTGTCGTCCAGGCAGGATTGGAATATTTGCAGATAAAATGGATCTCTGAGACGACTCATGTTGTAAAATGCGCAAACTGTCTGGGCACGTTTTGGATGATGTGGCACAATACGTATTTGAAGAGTTGCTCTAACCAATTGGTGGTCTGTCCAGCATTCAGCTCCTCTCATGGCTCTGATAATCTGTACATCCTGGATGTTCACTGGCGTACAATGATGTAGTCAATGAGATGCCACTGTTTTGATCATGGATGCATCCACGTTGTTTTATATTTGTTCACCATTCTGAACACAGTGTTTGTGATGGTGAGTTGGAACTCTGAGCATTTGCTGAGTAGCAGTAGGCCATTGTTGTTCATTTTGCCCACGCTGTGTTTGCCAAGCATTCCTTTCCATCTTTCATGGTCCTGTCCAACGCAGGCATTGAAGTCTCCCAGTAGTATCAGCTTGTCATTTGTGGGCACTGAGTGCAGGACAGCACTCAGGTAAGAGTAGAACTGCTTGATGGTGTCCTCTGTGCTGGTCAGTGTAGGGGCATATGTGCTGATGATTGTGGCATACCAGTCTTTGCTGAGAGGCAAACGGATCTTCATGAGCCTCTTGCTGATGCCCACAGGCAAGTCTGACAGCTGTTTGGGCAAGCTGGTTTTGATAGCCAGGCCAACACCATGGATTTTGTCTTCACTTGTGGCTCTACCTTTCCAGAAGAAGGTGTATCCAGTGGTGGGTTCGATGAGTGATCCCTCTTCTGGTAACCATGTTTCGCTTAAGGCTGCGATGTCGATGTTATATCACACCAGTTCTTTACTGATTAGAGCTGTTCCTCTTTCAGGTCCCTCTGCCAGGGAAAGGAAGATAATCCCAAGGCATAGCCCTGTAAAATAGAAACCAAGATAGCAAAAACTACCATTCCAAACCTCCAGTAGGAAAAGGAGTAAACAAAAACAAAAAAAAAAAACTCTTGACTGGAAAATTTCTGTGGAGGAAAAAATGCAAACTACAGAAGAAACAGCAGAGTGAAAAACAAACAAACACATATACACTCCCCGCCCCCCAAAATCGAAATTGGTCACAAGCTCTGGAGGAACTCAAAAAGGTATTCAAAAATCAAGTAAGAAAGTGCCAGCTCCTAGTCTTTATTAGTTCAATAGTTCTTTTCCTTTCAATTTTATTAATTTCTCCTTTGATTTTTTAGGATTTCTAATTTGGTTTTTATCTAAGGGTTTTTAATTGGTTCTTTTTGTTGTATACCAAATTTGTTAGTGTCCTCTTTCACTTTTTTATTAATATGGACACTCAGGGACCTAAATTTTCCTCTCAGTACTGCTTTTGCTGTATCCCACAGATTTTGACATGCTGTTTCCTGTCATTCTCTTCATTGTTTCTATGATTTGTTCTGTAACCAATCATTATGGAGAATAAGATTTTTAAATTTCCAATTAATTTTTAATTTGCCTCTTCATATACCCTTACTAATTATAATTGTTATCACATTATGATCTGGAAAAGTTGCATTTATTATTTCTACTTTTCTGCATTTATTTGCAATGTTTTTATACCCTAGTACATGGTCAATCTTTGTAAGTGTTCCATGTGCTGCTGAAAAGAAGGTATATTCCTTTTTATTCCTATTTACTTTTCTTCATATATATTAACTCTAAATTTTCTAAGATTTTATTCACATCTCTTACTTCTTTTTATTTATTTTTTGGCTTGATTTATCTAGATATGATAGAGGAAGATTCAGCTCTCCCACTAGTATAGTTTTACTATCTATTTCCTCCTTAAGCTCCAGTAGCTTCTCCTTTACAAATCTGGATTGTATACCATTTGGTGCATACATATTTCTTCATTGTCTATAGTGTCTTTTATCAGGGTGTAATTATCTTCCTTATCTCTTTTAATCAGACCTATTTTGGTGTTATCAGATATTGTGATTGAAACTCCTGCCTTCTTTTTCTCAGTTGATGCCCAATAAATTCTGCTCCCAGATCTTTACTTCCTGTCCCAAGCTTGGTGGTGATAAGGCAGGTGTTTGAACTGGCTGATCAGCCATGGGCACATAGTCTTTATTTTGTATCTTTTTTATTCCTAGATTTCTCATGATCATTTAAAAAATCTCTCCAATAATATCTTTTTTTATTATTGAGATTTAATTTTAACTTTTACAAGGGATTTTGGAAGAGAATTTCTCCCTCTCCTAGATCTTTTAAGGACTTTACAACTGGATGTCTACAGTCTGAACCACCAAGGACTCTGTTTGATAATCTGGCTCCCTGGTTGGACTTGTCCTTAGTTAACTTTAGTTTAGTTTAGTTTATACAGGTTAAGCTTAGTTTAGGACCTCATTGGATTCAGTATCTGGGTGGGTGATAGTCAGATGGTCAACCTTCCCCTTTCTTTCTCCATCATTTCCTTACTTTATTAATAAACTTATTTATATAATTGTGTTTTCCCTTTCCTAAAACCTTTCTCCCCTTCCCTTAAATTCCTTATAACAGTAGGCAATGAAGAAAGTAAACTATCACTCTTTGCAGATGACATGATGGTATACCTATAGAATCCAAGAAAATCAAATAAAAAGCTAGTAGAAATAATCAATAACTTTAGTAAAGTTGCAAGGTATAAAACAAACTCACATAAATCATTAGTATTCCTATATGTTTACAACAAAACCCAATAGTAAGAGTTAGAATGAGAAACTTCATTTAAAATTACTCTAGACAAGATAAAATACCTTGGAATCTACTTGCCAAGACAAATTCCAGAATTATATGAACATAACTACAAAACACTCTTCACACAAATAAAACTAGATCTAAAAAATTGGAAAACATCAATTGTTTATGGGTAGTATGAGCTAATATAATAAAAATGACAATCCTATCCAAATTAATTTACTTATTTAGTGCCATACCCATAAAACGATCAAGAAACTTTTTTACTGAATTAGAAAAAAATTATTACAAAGTTCATCTAGAAGAACAAAAGATCAAGAATATGAAAAGGATTAATAGGGAAAAAAGTGAAAGTGGAAGTCTAGCATTACCAGATCTCAAACTATACTAAAAAGTAGTGAACACCAAAACAATAAGTTACTGGCTTTGAGATAGAAGAGTGGATCAATGGAATAGACTTGGGGTAAATGACAGTGGCAAGAGTAGTGATCAATAAAACCAAATATCCCAGCTTTTGGGACAAGAACCCTATTTGACAAAAACTGCTGGGATAATTGGAAAACAATATGGGACAACTTAGGTCTAGATCTACATCTTAAAACCTATAGCAAAATTAATTCAGAATGGATAAATGGCATAAATATAGAGAGAAATCATAAATAAATTAGGTGAATATAGAATAGTGCACGTGTCAGATGTATGGAAAAGGAAGAAATTTAAGACAAAGCAGGAGACAGAGAATGCTACAAAATGTAAAATAAATAATTTATATTATATTAAATAAAAAGTCTCTGTACAAACAAAACCAATGCAACCAGAAAGGAAGGAAGAATAGAAAGGAAGCCACAATTTGGGAAAAAATTTTATAAGCAAAACCTCTGACAAAGGTCTAATTTCTCAAATTTATAAGGAGCTAAGTAATTGTACAAAAAAAAATGAAGTCATCCCCCAACTTACAAATGGGCAAGGGTCATGAATATGCAGTTTTCAGATAAAGAAATCAAAATTATCAATAAGCACATGAAAAAGTGTTCTAAATTTCTCATAATTAGAGAAATGCAACTTAAAACAACTCTGAGGTACCACCTCACACTTAGCAATTGACCAATATGACAGTAAAGGAAAACAATAAATGTTGGAGGGGTTATAGCAAAATCAGGACACTAATGCATTGCTGGTGGAGTTGTGAATTGATCCAGCCATTCTGGAAGGCAATTTGGAATTATGCCCGAAGGGCTTTAAAAGAATGCCTACCCTTTGATCCAGCAATATCACCACTAGGTTTGTATCCCAAAGAGATAATAAGGAAACATAATTGTACAAAAATATTCATAGCCATGTTCTTTGTGGTGGCAAAAAAATTGGAAAATGAAGAGTTGTCCTGCTCTGGAGTGGACCAGCCTCCCACAGGGGATTGCGTCTTGGAGGTGGGACGGTGTTGGCAAAATGATGAGTGGGACACAGCTTTTGCATTCGACCCACAGCACAGGTTTCACAGGATAAACTCCTGCGCCTTCGATGAGGCCAACTTTATTTTATACCCTCATGATTACACATCTACTTGGCACACAGTTTCAATCTCAATATACATGTTTCCATGGAACCTAACAACAGACGGGAAGCCTGGGGAGATAGTCAATGAAACATTGTTGCTAAGGGCAGGTTCAGTGTGTAGAATCAACATGACCCAGATATAGGTTAGGGAATTCAGAGTACAGATTTGCCAGAAGTTTTTATGCCTATAAAAGAGGGTCCTATCTAAGTGGGTATATAAGAATCCTTAAAATTTAATTTTATAAGTGGGCTCTCCTGGTAATATCCTGGGGGGACAGAGTGGAACCTCTGTATTAACCCTGCAAGCATGTTCCTCTCATCTATTTTTCCTGGGGCTAAGTAAGAATAATAATCATGGCAATTCCAATAATAATGGGATGTTAATAATGAAAGTCACTAGGGGGAGGGGGATTCAGTGGGTGTTTCCATCCTTCCTGGGGGCTGATTTGCAATTCCCGGTTTCGACATGGACCATGTCAAACAGCGTGGTCTTTGATGGTTCCTGGCATTATCCCTCAATTGGGGAATGGTTGAACAAATTGTGGTATATGATGATGATAAAATGGTATTGTGCTATAAGGAATGATAATCTGGAGGATTTCTATATGAACTGAGAGAACCTCAACAAACTAATGCAGAGTGAAATTAGCAGAACCAGGAGAATGTTGTACACAGAAAATAAAACAATCCAATATAATGAACTTTGTTACTAGTATCAAAGCAACAACCAGGACACTCCTGAAAAATTTTATGGGTAAGAATGCTAACCACATTGAGAAAAAGAATTATGGAAGTAGAAATGCAAAAGCAAAACATATAACATCACTTATCACATGTATATATGGGGATGTGATTTTGGTTTTAGGCTTTAAAAGATTGCTCTATACAAAAAAAACCAATAATATGGAAATAGATATCAAGTGATAATATTTGTACAACCCAGTGAAATTGCTTGTTAGCTTTGGGAGGGAGGGTGGAAGAGGGAAAGGAAAGAAAATGAGTCATGTAAACATCAAACAGTATTTTAAAATAAAAATTAATTAAAAAAAATAAATAAAATCAGGGGGAGAGGGTAGGAAATAGGCTGATAGAGAAGTAAAAACTTAGTGTAAGTAGGGAAATAATGTGAGCACCAGTAGCTGCCCTTGAAAAAATTCAAGTTACCAAGCCCAAATGAACTATATCCTAGAGTCCTGAAAAAACTGTCAGAAATTACTATTGAGGCATTGTCAATGAACTCTAAAAGAAGTGAGAATAAGAGGGCTGAAGAGAGGAAGGAAGGCCAACATTTTAATTTTTTTTAAGAGAAGAAAATGGAATCTGTAATGGACTTCACTTTGCTTCTTGGCAAAATTCTAGATGATCTTATTAAAGCAATGATTAATGAACATTTAGAAAAGGAAGTGGTGATCACACAGAGCCAACATAATTTCATCAAAGACAGGACATGCCAAACTTGCATCATTTCATTTTTTGACTAAGTTTCTCAACTTCTAGATCTGGAACATAGACATAGTTCAGCAAAATTCTTAAAAAGCTTTTGGTGACCTTTTTCATCATATTCTTCAGCACAAGGTGGAGAGATGTGGCTATACAAAAGTATAGCTATAGTTAGATTCAAAACTGATTGAATGATTAAACCCAAAGGATAGTCATTTATGTTTTTATGTGAACTTGTTCCCTCCTCCTTGCCCTCCCCACAAAGAGGAATAAAATCATACAAACTAGATTAGAAGATTTAAAAAAAAGAGATTGCAACTGAACAGAAAAATGGCTCCTAAATTCTCCTTGGAAGGGTGATTTGATTGCCTGTCCAAAGGCAATACAAAACCCATTCTCACAAGACATTCAGTCATCTCTTACAGAAGTGCTCAAGGTGATTACAGTAAAACTCAGAAGCTGTTACGTTGCAGAGTTTTACTTTACTTACTTCAAATGGGATGGGGTATTGATGGATTTAGTCAGCTGACCTCCATCCTTACATGTTTATACTTTAATATCCAGTGACTTAAATACAAAGGTGGGCATAGGGCAGGATTCATAGAGAAAAAAAATCAAGAGTTCAACCAAAGATCAACAAGGCTGTATAGAAACTTCATGCCTATAAAATGTAAGTACTCTTTTCAAGAAGAGTCAGGATGCACTGTGCATCCAGAAAACCAGCAAAGTCAGTTGTCTTTGTATGATTAAACTTGTTAAAGAACACTAGTTCTACAGCAGGAATTCTTAACCTAGGGTTCATATATTTGGTGAGGTTTTTAAAAATATATTTTTATAATTGTACTTTGGCCCAAATGGTTTCTCTTGTAATCTTCTGAATTCTATTTTATGCGCTTAAAATAATTATTCTAAAAAGAGGCCCATAGATTTCATCAAACTGCCAAAGGAGTTCATGACTCAAAAAAAGGTTAAGAATATCTTTTCTGCAGCTCTTTTTGTGGCAGCAAAGAATTGGAAATTGAGGGAATGTACATCAACTGGAGAATGGCTGAACAAATTGTGATATATGTTGGTGATGGAATACTATCATTCTATAAGAAATGATAAGCAGGATGATTTCAGAAAAAGCTGGAAAAATCTGCATGAAATGATGCAGAACAAAATAAGAACTAGGAGAACATTGTACACAGGAACAACAATGTTGTATGATGATCAACTGTGAAAATTTGGTTACTGTCAGCAATGAAATGATCTGGGACAATGCTGAAAGACTTATGATGGGGAATGATATCTACATCCAGAGAAAGAACAAAATATCTTCCACATCAGTATATTTACAATTTTATTTTGGGGTTTGTTTTGCATGAGTGTGCTTTTACAATGACCAATATGGAAGTGTTTTACATAATAATACATCTATGATGCAGACGAAATTGCTTACCATCTCTGAGTGGGGGAAGGGAAAGGAGAGAAGGAGATGGTTTGGATCTTATAATTTTGGAAGATGTGTATTGAAAATTATTACTATGTGTAATTGGGAAAATAAAACACCTTTGAATTTAAAAAAGGAAAAGAAATTTCTGCTCTGCATTCAGATTGTTATGAATGAAAATTAATCTTGGTAACTTTATAAGTATTTATCAGTAAAGAGAAAGAATGAGAGCAATAAGGTTTCCAATCTTTCTAAATTAAAGCAAGTCCCCAACTGAGTTAATTCTGCTCCATGAGGTCCCAGATTCCAGTCCAGCATGGTCTTCTTGCTTGCCAGACATAAGCCAGATGGCTGGGGGGGGGGGGGGGGATTCTTTCACAAGCCCAAAGGAATGGCAGATAGTTCCCTGAGAGTTTAACATACTGGCTTTTCAAACTCAGTATAAACCTTACCCCTCAGATCCCTCAATTAGCCTAAGGTTTCACCTCAGTGAAACCAAATCCTCTGATGTCCTGTCAGGAATCTCATCTGCCACACTGGCAAATTAAAACACATGGCTCTGTGATTCCTGTGGCTACTTATTGTGGTGATTCTTCTGGAGGTTGGAGGTCCCCCAGATATTTAATTCACACACAGAGGACCTGAGTTCAAGTTCCTACTCCCCGTGTGACCCTGAGCAAGTCACTCAACCTCCTGGGCCTTAGTTTTCTCATATGTGTGATGAAAATACTGGAGTTCTGTAGCAATTGCAGATAGATAATATAATGATTTTGTGATCCCCTATACAAAGATTAAATTGTTAAAAAAAAAAGACTAGAAGATAACATGGAATTAAAAAAGCTCCAACTTACCCTTTTAAATGAGGTATGAAAAATAGGAAACGGATAAAGGAATAGATATAGACATAGGCTATTTAGTATTTTCTTAAGTAATTTACCATCAGTGTAGTAACCAACTGAGATAACATTTTCATCCTCATTGAAAGCATCTGAAAACATCACTAAAAACATCTGACTAAACAGCATGCAAGTGAATACAAAGACTTTTTCACTCTTCTGATGACTAGGAAAGTACAAAATCATCAGCTGTTATCCAGAACCTATGTAAGCATGCTGAGAGTCATGGAGTGGGTATGCAATACTTATAAGCTTCTAGCAATGGAGGAAATATAAGGCCACAAACCCAAGAGCTCTTGGAAATAGCAATGTCAGAGAATAGACTCTGACCACTTCGGTCTCCAGTCTTTGTGAGAAAGAGAAGTCTCTTCTCCCTCTTGTTTGGGACGATCACTTTCTCCACAGACATAGTACATAGGAGGGACATAAGTGGCCTCTGGAGGCCTTCCAAATTGATTCAGATTTGGAATTATGTAGACTTGGTGAGGTATCATTAGACCTCCTCCAAAAGTTACTTTCCTACTTTCTTCTAATAGAACCATAGTGTTGGTCCTTGATTGAATACAAACCAGCTCTCCTCTTGCAATAGCATCAAATATTCTAGATAAGGAGGCCATTAGTTGCCCTTGTCCTCCCCATGTCTGTGCAAGGGGTCCCAAGGCTATTCCTTGGCCCACTGTAGCAAACAAATGAAAAGGCTTACTCAGAGAAGGTAGTGTATAAACGGAGATTTTGAGCCTTTGGACTTCATTCCCCAGAAGTCCCTTAGTTTTTCCAAAAATTCCCTTTTCCTGCATCCCTGCATTTTGTGTGATTGTATTAAAGTGGCTGTAACTCCTCCCTCTTCCTCTTTTGGACCTGTAACCGGGCTGTTCTTTTGTTTTAGTTATTATGAATAAAACTTTAAAATATAATATTTAGTTACTGATTATTAATTTTAAAACCCACATTTTTGGTGACCACAAAGGGACTAAGAATTCTCAAAAACTTTTGAACAGATAACCTTACAGTAAAGATAGTAAGTTTGCCTGGGTGCTGCACACCATGAGGGTCCAGTGGTGAGGTGTGCTTGCACTCCTGCCCTGCCCTGCCACCTGCCATTGCCTGCTATTTCTCCTGTCCATCTGCTTGGCCATCATTCCTCACCTCTCTCCACCGAGACCAGACCCACCACAAGAGCCTGCCAATCCCAGCCATATTTTCCCACAGAGGATGACGTATAAAAATCTTTCTGCCCCAATCCCTTTCCACACTCCATGTGTGTGTTTCTAGTCTGCCATACCCATTTTTCAGCATGGAAAAAAGAATCCCACACCTTCTAATTTTCAAGCATATTTTTTTAAAGCTGATCCTGGACTCCTAGTTTAGAAGGCTGTTATTAAAGGTTTTTCACAGGGAGGGTAGTTAGTTACAAATCAGTAGATTTAAAGTCAGTTTTGGGGAATAAGCCTGATTTTTTCCCTTCTTTTACTTGACCCAAAACACCAAGAAGTATTTTTTCTCTTATGTGCAAATACACTAGCTTCCCCTCAAGGTTTTGCTTCTTTCTGATTACTCTTTAAACAAACCCCATTCAGCATCTTTCAGGAAAAATGCTATAACAAAGAATGCTTGAAACTCTGAAACAACAGTTTGAGTTGGTAGAGCTAAAAAGTGCACTTTGAATCTGCTTAATTCTTATCATGGGAATTTTTATTTTCATTGCAGATTTCCCACTTTATTTCCTTCTCCTCAAGAATATGCCACCAGCTAGGCTGCTTATGCTACGAACCAACCTGACACATTTTGACAAAGTTCTAAAAGTCCTAACTGCTCTCAACATGCAGAGTGGAGATTGTGTCTTGTGCTTCTATGAAGAAATTCAGACCTTTGACAAATGAAATCTAAAAGGATAATAAATATGAGGGGAGGGGAAGGAAACTTTAAAAGAGATCTGGAAGTTTCTTGCTAAACTATTTTGAATTTCTTCTCCTCCTATAATAGTGAACAAGTCTATTGGGATTGGTGAAAAGTATTTTGACTGTACTGCCTGTCTGCACCTTCTCATTGGTTTATATTATTGTATTTACTGATTGCTTTAAGGTTTAAATTTTTTTAAGTTTATGTTTTAATTTAATCAATATATGTCTGTTATACTGAATCATTTTAAGCTATGTTTTGCCTATATTGATCTTTAATTTGTACCTTTAACTTTACTGAAGAAGAAAAATATCATTGTAAGCCCATGAACATCTTGCCCAAACCATTTTCACTAGATCCCTTGAAGATGACATGTTTCCTTTGTGTATTGTCACATAGATGATGATGGATTTCATCAAAAGCTATATACAACCTTTAGAGAATCTAATAAGCTAAGAATTTAATTTTAATTTTAAGGGGTCTTCAGAAATAATTTAATAACTAGTAGTTTCTAAATGAATGATTATATATATATATATATATATATACATACATACATATATTATAAAGAATGTTGTATTAAAGGTAGAGAAACAAAGAAATGTTCCTACCACGGTGATTCTATGAATCAGGAAGCCAAAAAAAGAGCTCCTGCAAAACTCTTCATTTTAATTTACTTCTAGCAGAACAACCTAGATTTCTTGATGATGTTCTAGACCCAAATAAGTTTTGCTTTGTTTAAAAATATGTTTGACAAGGTTGAAAGATTTGCTACATCTATAAAAATTGTGACAAATATCCATCAGTTCATAGGGTTATTTTATGTCATAAAGCAACTTATGTGAAATATGATAGTGGGTTTGTTTGCTATTGTAATTAACTGGGCTATTGTGAATTTTGGGGACTTTGGTACTTCTTTGAATGTGCATTATCTACTATATTACTGTTTTATTCTGAAAATAATTTGTACTCACACAGCTGACAGTGTGTCTCTGATTTTAAGCTATATATTTTTTATTTTTTAAACATTTTATTATTGTTTTTCCTTGAATGTGCAATATAGTAGCTCAGTTTTATTTTTCTCTCCTTTTTTTATTCGAAGCACATGTCAACAGTATTGCAAAGATTTTTCTCTAATTTTTTTTGTTTTGTAGAAATATAAGTTTTAAATACATTTGTTCTAATATTAATGCATGCCCAAAAAGCTTTAGACTATAAAAATGATGCCACTGATTGTTTAAAAGAATTGTGGGAATTTGCTTCATGATTCTATCTGATTCCAGAAGAAGGAAATATACAAAAGATCCCCTGTACATGCCAAAGAAGCACAAAGCACCTGCATAGTACCTATGGAGCTCAAGGTCAAAGAGTCAAGATCCCAGTGGGATTGATGTAATTTTGTGCCAAGACAAGAGGACTTGAACTTGTTTGGTGTTCAAGGTTGTGGCTGTTTTGACATATGTCAGAGGTTGGACTTTCTCAGAGTCATATTCTATCAAGCACCTCCTTTTTGCTGCCATCCTGGCTCCTATTTGCTGCCAAAATATAGTCCTTTTCCTGTATTTCATGGTGTGGCAAACTTTCTATACTCCTGGCTACTTACTGGGTAAATGCATAATTACTTAAATCATTTTAATTGGGCCCTGATTCAAGAACCTGTTATAGGTTTGTTTTTCCTTTACTTAGATTTTTTAGAAATGACTTTTACATTTTGCATTATATCCACAAGTTATTTTTCTATTTTATTTGGATTTTTTCATGTTTTTGATTTTCTTTTGTAAATTGATTCACATAACTCATAACTCAGCCATGCATCCCTGAGTGTTCCCTGTGTTTGTTATTATTCACCTTAGGGGGCCCAAGTTATTGTTATGAACTTTGATTTAAATTTGAGCAATTTTAGGATAAGAAACTTGATTCCTCCCAGAATCTAGAATGCACCATGAAGATAGAT